>NC_041389.1:643995542-643996061 GCF_002162155.2 Triticum dicoccoides
CCCGGCCAGCAGCCAGAATTGACTGCCCGCCGGGAAGACGCTTACTCATCGGCGACCCTCTGTGCAAGCGCCTGGATCCACACAGAACGCCGGGGAAACCGAGGGGAGCGACGGGGCAGCTGTGAAACCACTTGGGCAACATTTTGCCTCGGAAACACCCGCACGCCGTTGTCGGTCATGACGGGCATCGTTGGACTGCGTGGCGGTGAGCTCCCCGCCATTGTCACCACCCGCACACTATCCCAGATTGGATCAGACGAGACCCAATCGTACGGCAAGTAGCGGTACCACTGCTCGCGCCGCATCGGATCGCCGAACTCCGCCTCCATCACCGCCTAATAGAGGATCTCGAGTGGGGCCTTCCTTGAGATCCGACTCCGCTCCTCCTCCAAGGCCTGTTCAACCACCCGAAGTGATACTCGACGCATCTCCTCCACATCCATGTATTGCCGATAGATCTCGCAAAGCCTCGCCCTCTTTGCCTCATCGCCACACGCGATCGCCGCCGCAATGGGATCC
>NC_041389.1:643996302-644031997 GCF_002162155.2 Triticum dicoccoides
ATCGCCCAGATCTGAGATGGAGGTCAGAGGGGAAGAAGTAGGGGATCACCGAGACCCTCATGCTTCCGCGCGTGGATTTAATGTCTGCCAAAGTCGTAGGTATTCATTGCCCGCATCGCGGTTTCCTCGACATCGGTGCGTGATCGACGCAGTTGATTTTTCTGGAAATTAATATGTCATATATCTCAAGAAACCATTTATTAGGCGCCATCCTACAAGATCCCACTGGCCAAATTCTACTCCACTATAACCGGAATTGGCATCCGTCCATCCGCGAGACGAGCACCACCCAACAAGATTACACCAAACGTGTTGCATCAGTTTCAGTATCGCAGAAATGCTGCCGTAGGAAGCAAAGAAATTGTTGGTAAAATGAGGCACAAATAGTGTGGTAAACAGTGTCCGGTCCAGTCTGACACTCGCCGCGCCGCAAACGCTCCATCCAGCACCTGGCATGCGCCCCAGCCACCGAACGGGTCAGACCAATAGTCATCTTACAAGCCGACCCCACTCGCAGCCACACCCAACACCCCCTTATTAACCGCACACACAGCCAGAACGAATTCAATCATCATCAACCTCGCCGCGTACCTCCCTCCGCTCCGCGTCATAATAAGTTAAAAAACCATCCCTCCCAGACATTTCCCCAGTCCATCCACCGGCGGCGCCGCGCTGAGCCCCGACCAAGCATGGAGCTTTTTGCGCACGTCGAGGGAATTCTCCTTCCAGCTTGTACCAGTACGACAACGACTAACCTCTTTTCGTCGAGGTTTTCACTGCCCAAGTTTTCTATTTATAACCTGGATGGTGAGTAGGCTTTCCACCATCATGACCATGACCATGCTTATATGAACCGCAATTTTATTTTTTTAGAAAAGGAGTATTACCCCGTCCTCTGCATCAGAGTGATGCATGTAGCCCCGACTATATGAACCGCAATGGCGAATGTAGACAAGTATGGATGGATGAATGGATGGATGCTCGGGTGTTTTATATTTCTTCTAAGCAATTTATTGTGTTGTGTGATATCGTGTTTCAGCCGTGGCATGTTTTTGTCCTGGACATGCTTTTCGCGCTGAGGTGTTGCCATTATTCATGTCTGTTGTAGGTTTGGACTAGGATGCTCCTATAAAAAGGTGGTGGTTTGCCTACTACCTCCGTCCTCGTTTATTGGTCTCGCGCTGAGGTGGTGGTTTGACCATAAATTGAATTAACAAAACATTCATGCATGCCATAAAAAATTATATGATTGAAAACTATGTTTAAATACGAATCCAATGAAATAATTTTTGTTGACATGCAGTAACATTTTGTCAGTTAAATCTTTGATCAAAATTTAGCAAAATTTACAAAAGGGACTAATAAACCAGGACGGAGGTAGTAGCCACGTTATGCTTTCCTTCCCTTTTGTCTGAAAAGTTCCACTGTTTTCCTTACGTATAGGAAGATTCCCTCATTCGTGTATATAGTTTTTTGCTTGGTTTACGCGCACACTTGAGCAATTCCAGCTATGGAAAGGATAGCAATGATTGATGAGGAGATGAGGTAGTTGTACTTGTACATGGATATAGTTTGCTAACACTGTTTTAATCTGAATTTGGCCCGTCTTCATGGGGCGGTGGCATTCGACGCTGATGTTTTGTCCATGATTGGATTGGACATTTTGCGTGCTACTAACCGTCCTTGGCCCCCATATATACTCCTGGTGGTAATGAAAGACAGTTGCCAATAGCTAGCTAGTCCTTATGATTTAAGTGTGTTATGGTGTTCATCATAGAGGCATGACTTTTGCCTCGATTGTGTCGGTGCGACGCAGTGCAATTCCCTGGATTCCAATTGTTTGGTGGAAGCACGATTTCAGTCTTGACGTACGTACATGTCTAGTGACGCATCGCCCGGCCAAACTCTAAATAAAATATACGTAGGCTAGAAACTCCCCGTTGAGAGATGGACGGTTGATGTGAAAAATTGATCTTTCTCAACAACAACAAACGCGTGCACTGTTGTATTTAGGTGACGACGGAAGCCGCGCCAGAAAAGGAAGTTAAGTGATCACGCATGGATCATTCGACATGCACCATAAGTAGAGTTTTCACACCAGTCACGCCCACCTAAAATGTCATCCTTTGTGAGTGTTGCATTCGTCTCCCGCATTCTTAATCGTGAAGCTTCTCGCAGGAACAAACAATTAAACAAGCAAGTAAATGGATAGAGAAAGTTTGTTGTCTGTCAATTACCTCGGTATTGAGCTAGGAGTACTTAAGAAGGAGTGACCATTTCAATCAAGCAGGTAGCAGGTGACTGAATCTGACGCGGATGTGCACGTACGAGCTCGAGTGCACGGCAGCGGGAGCGGCTGCATGTATGCGACGAGGCCGGATTCGGCACGAGTGAGTCGAGCCATCGATCGGATGGAGTCCAGGTCAGACCAAATCCTCTTCCCTTTCCTGCCCCGAGTGACAGACGCGTCCGTCCGTGAGACAGCAGCGGCAGTGGGCACATATTATGTTTGGAGCTACGATACGATGAACAACCCGTGCCTGGTCGATTAGCCTGGTCTGCACAGACACAGTGTCAAAAGTACTGCAGTACACACCACACCATGTCCTATGGTAGGTGTCTCGATCACGCAACGAGCAAAGGTTAGCGCTTGTGGATCATCACTCGACCTGAGCAGGAGTAGGATGTTCACACTCCACTCCACTCCACGGTGGCATGAAGAAATCTATGCTAATTCCACTTTGCCTTGCCTTGCCCATTTGACCAACCGTTGCTCTCGTCTCGATCGACCACACTCCACAGTCGCATTTCGATCAAAGTTTCTCGTTTTAGCGTGTTGGGGTGACCGACCGACCGTTGCACGCAATGGACGGACCGGACCGGACGCATGCTTCTCCGAGTAAATCAGTACGCAATATACGTAGAGCACTACAGTAATTAATTGTACGCGCACGGGCGGGCGTATCCTTACTCGCAAAGTTTTCTCCCCACCCTTGGTTACGCGCGCGTATGCAGCAAGACGGAAGCTTCTCCTTCTCGAATCTCGATCGACAGGACACGAGCCAAATTGAAGACGAAGACAGAAACTAACGTTATTCTCAGTTGTGAGGTGCGGCACGCGGTTGAGTGCACGACGTGCACTCACTGCGCGACAGCCGAATTCAAGAGTGGAATGAATGATATTGGTTCGAGACCACACGTAGGTACCGGCCCATGCTATTCGTGGTCGGAACGGGCATAGGCAGGTCATGCCAAGTCAAACTCAGCTCCATCTGTACAGAGACATAGCTACGACCGAGACCCTTGATTGCTGCCTGCCGCGTCAGCACCCTAGTACTCATCGCCGACCGACCGTAGCAGCAGCACAGCACGCGCTCGTAGCGCTGACTGGCGGTTCCATCTGTCGATTGCACAGTGCGCGGGTCATTCCGTGCTCTACTCTGTCGAGGGCCTACACCCACCTCACGTGCCCGTCAGAGAGTACAGTACCATAGGATCGGCATACCTGTTTCCCAGTATTTCAATTCCACGGTCTCGTCGAATACTGTATTTCCCAGCTACTGTATGCGGGCTCAAGAAATAGCAGCACGTACAGGGGACTTCGCACCACACACACAATACTATAGCAATGTTCGTTCACTTGTTTTTCCATTAAAAATAAATCATTTGGTTCGATCCATCACACCAAAGGCGCACAACAGTTTAAGCTAAGAACGAACAATGATAAAAATCAGTCTAATAGATGGACCATCAAAGGAGAATCAACGCATCCAGAAAGCAAGGCCAACACAGGAGTTATGCACCGCGCTAGGGACGTAGCCGGTCGAGGAAGTCCAGCCACGGATCCTCAGAACCCTCGGACGATGGCGCCATCCCTATGATGCACGGTAGGCCTCACCTGCCACATGCTCCATGACTTTTGCTCCCAGCGCCAACACCCTTTGAGTTCCCTTCTTTATCTGCAGAATTGTCGAGTGAATTTGTTATCCACCGATATATCAACCTGATAAGCATAACTAGATTATTGATCAGCTTTCTTTCAAAAGCAATATCATTTTCGCATCTCCAAGTTGTCCAGAAGATAGCAGCAACACCAGCTGACACCCCTTTTTTTAGTTTCATGTTGAAAACTTCTAATCCATCCACTAAAGCACAAACTCAAATTATAAGTAATAGATCTCAAACTAAAAGCACACTTAAACAGCCCCCACACATGTTTAGCCATTGGACTCCCGAAGAATAAGTGCTCAATCTCTCACCTTGGCCACAAAACACACATTTTTTGGGACCTATCTAGCCTCTTTTCAGCAGAATTGTCTCTAGTTAATATGCTAATTTTGACCAGCGACCAAAGAAAGACTTTCATTTTGGGCGGATTTTATGTTTTCAAAAAAATGGAAAAATCATTATATATATATATTGCATAGCTTATGGTTTTCATATTAAAAAGCTTGTCTATAGTTAACATACACTCAATAGAATCCTTATTGTTAGACACCACAATTTCCCCACATCATGTTTTGAGGCTATCCCAAAGAGCTAGAGTATTACCCCACATATTTCTTCTAAATTTAAAATCCTCCAACCCTCTCTGCAAGGTATCAACTACAATAATATTGCGAGCAGTCAAACGTAAGATATTTTGAAAGATTTATTATCCACCTACCAGTCTTTCCAAAATCTAGTACTTTTGCCATTACCACTTTTCGTGGAATGCTGACAGTCTTCGATTTTCATGAGACTTGACTGAAATCGGGAGTCCCCAATCGGTTTAGTTGCAGAAAAGTAACCCAACTACCCAGGCAAACCAAAAAGGTTCTACAGGTAAATGCCCCAACCCATGAAATTCATTTCGTCCACGTTCAAAAAAACTCACCACAACTTTAGTGTAATCTAAGAAATCCACCCAAAATGAAGCATATCCTTTGTCCAATTGGCAGGGATAGCTGAAAAATTACCAATTCTTATAGCCTCTTTAACTATATTTCCATAAGTAACATCTAAATTCCATTTAATCATTACATCATCACAATTTTGGTTACGTGTAAACTTTAGAAAGAGCCGTGGACTAATCATCCCCATCAACAATACTATAATCAAAATTATCAACTTTCATCGAAAAATCAAAGGAGGAACTATTTGGAGCATGCAAATCACATCTCCTAACCCCTATTTCTCCTAGCTACAATCCTTGCGCCATTAATTTGTACAAGAGAATGCAAATATTTGTAGAGATCAGCAATCTTACTGAAACGAAAGCAGCAAAATGGTCGCAGGAGTCCTCATCACCAGACTCCTTCCCGGGCAGCAGCCAGAATCGACTGCTAGCCGGGAAGACGCCTACTCATCGCCAGCGCTCCGTGCAAGCGCCTGGATCCACGTAGAACGTCGGGGGAACCAAGGAGAGCGACGCGACAGCTGTGCAACCACCCGGGCCACCTTTCGCCTTGGCACCGCCCGACTGCGTGGCGGCGACCTCCCCGTCATGATCACCACCCGCACACCATCATTGACTCTGTAGGATGGAAACCAATCATTCGGCTCGCGTTTCCACCATGCGCACCGCATATCATCGCATTTCCCCTCGTTCATCCCCAATAGATGATCTCGAGCGGTGACTTATCCTTGATCCGAATCTGTTCCTCCTTCGAAGCCGCTCGAACCACCATACGTGATTCCCGACGCATATCCTCCTCATCCTTGTACTGCATGTAGATCACGCGAAGCATATTCATCTTCTTCTCGTCGCCGCCCGCGATCGCCGCCGCCATGCGCTCCGCCCACACCAAAGACCCGTGATCCGCCATCGCGTGCAAGTGCTCCCCCCACGCCCGAAACTCTTCCAGCGCCATCGCCAATGGCCCCCCGCACGCCCAAGGCCCTTCCGTTGCCAAGATCTGAGACGGGGGTCGGAGGGGGGAGAAGCGGATGGATCGCGGAGACCCTCGTGCCTCCGTGTCTATATTTAATGCCTTCAAAAGTCGTAGGTATTCATTGCCCGCATCACAGTTTCCCCGAGATTGGTGCGCGATCGACATCGTTGATTTTTTTGGAAATTATTATCTCCTAGATCTCGAGAAATCATTTATTAGGTGCCATCCTATCAGGATCCCACTTGCCCAGATTGCATTCCACCAAAACCAGAATCGACAGTTGTGTATCTAAGATGCCGATCATGGGAAGATCATGACCAATATTTTTGTAGTACTTAAACACCAAGTAACTTAGAGAGGACTATTATTGGCATCCGTTCATCCATTTACTAGCACAACCCAACAAGATTACTCTACACCAAACGCGACACTGCATCAGTTTCAGTTTCGCAGCAAGGCTGGACGGGACGGAAACGCTGTCGTGGGAAAGCGGAGACAAAACTGTTGTAAAACGAGGCAAGGACAGCATGGTAAATGCTGTCCGGTCCAGTCCAGTCCAACGCCCGCCGTACGGCAACATTTCCGCGAACACGCCAGCACCCGGCGTGCGTCGCAGCCGCCGAACGGGTCAAACCAATACAAACCCCTGCACCCAGGCGGGACCCTCCTACAACCCGACCCCACTCGCAGTGACACCACACCCGTCCTTATTAACCCCGCGCAGAGCCAGAATCAAAATAAATCAAACCGCCTCGTCGTTAACCTCGCCGCCTACCATCCGAGAGATAATTCTCCCAGACAACCACCGTTGAGCTTCATTGTCTCTAGCACCACGGAGCTTCTCTATGTCATCGATGACATGACCAAAATTCTTTCGGCTCCAGTCCTTCAAACTATGCATAACTGCTCGCAGCGACTCGATAGTGGTATCCCTAGCCCATCAAGATTCAAGTTCTGATGCTCACATTTATTCTGGATTTATTTTAGTATTTTCGGCGATGCGCGTTCAATGGCAGGAGAGACTTTCTCGTTGACTACGAGACGCCTACGGTAACTTCGTAAAATCTTAAAATGATATGCTGCCCAATCTCCCAGATGTGCTCGTAAGGATAAGATGTGTATGTGCGCATTTATAGGGGTGCGTCTATGTGCGTATATATAAACGCTTATGTCTGTACTTTGTTAAAACAAGTACTCATCGCTGATCGACTGTAGCAGTACCACAGCACGCCCTCGTAGTATCGGCGGTTCAATCCATCGATTGACAGTGCTCGTGTCATTCCGTGCTCAGGCTGGTCATTCCGTGCTCGGGCCTGCACCGACCGCACATGCTCGTCATCGAGTACAGTACCGTAGAATCCACATGGCGGTTTCCCAGCATTCCAATTTTACGGTCTCATGGATAATTTCCCAGCTACTATATGTGGGCTCAAGAAATAGCATGTACAGGAGCCTTGGCACCCCCCACACACAGTAGTATAGCATGTTCTTTCACATGTCTTACCATTAAAAGAAATCATTTGGTTCGATCAATCACAAGCTCCTAATACTGAACAGCAAAGCGACTAAACAGGCAACAAATCACCAAACTCCAACTTATTATTACACACCAAAGGTGAACAACGGTTTAAAAGAAGAACGATACTAAAAACTCAGTCTGATAGGAGGATCATCAAAGGATAATCAACGCATCCACAAGCAAGGCCAACATAGGAGCGGTGCACCACGCCAGGGACATAGCCAGTCGAGGAAATTCAGCCCCGGACGACACCACCCACGCGCTACACTGTAGGCTTCACCTGCCACCTACTCCATGACTTTTGCTCCTAGCATCAACACCCTTTGATTTCCCTCCTTTTATCTGCAAAATTGCCCAATTTGTTAGCCACCGATATATCAACCTGATGATCATAATTAGAACACTTATCAGTTTTCTTTTTCAAAAACAACAATTGTTTCTGCATCTCCAAATTGTCCAAAAGATAGCAGCGACACCAACTAACACCCGTTTTTTAGTTACATCATGTTGAAAACTTTTAATCGAGCCACTAAAGCATAAAATAAAATTAGTAGGATTGATCTCAAATTTAAAGCGCGTTTAAGCAAACCCCACACTAGTTTAGCCGCTGAACATCTAAAGTAAAAGTGTTTATTGCTCTCATTTGACCACAAAATACACAAGTTCTTCTAAATCTAAAACCCTCCCAACTTCTCTACAAGGCATCAGCTGCAATAATATTGTGATCAGAACTCAAATTATACAGTATAGCATAAGAGATTTAAAGAGGTTTATAATCCACCAACAGTCTTCCCAAAAATCTAGCATTCTTGCCATTACCCACTTTTTTGCAATACTGGCAGAAGTGTATTTAATTTTCATGATACTGGACCAGAAATGGGAGTCCCCACTCTTTGGTTTAGTTCCAAAAAGGCAACCATTATGAACATGCTTGTTTAGGAGAATCTTTTGCCAAATACCATTTTTAGTTTCTATGTTCCAGAACTATTTAGCAGACAAATTCTGTTCATCAGCTCAAGATTTAAAATCCCTAAACCCCCTCGATCTTTAGGTCTAAATCAAGTGTTCCAGTTTACTAAGTGTTATTTTTTCTTATTGTCATCTCCCTGCCAAACAAACCTAGCCATGAAGAAATTGCCTCTTTTCTTCACATCAACCGGGATGGGGTAGAATAACATCATATATGAGTTGAATTTCCCCCTCTATTGTTAAATCTTATCTCATAGTGATAGTTGTTAAATATCTCCCTTCTGTTGAAACTACCTTGCATGCATGCACCACCATAAGACCTACCCATCCCTTCTTGCTCACCAGCTGGCGAGGCGGAGCAGTAAATCCTTACCACACATCGCTTGTATATACACCAAATTCTCTTAGGGAATAGACCAAAGCATCTAAATAACCAAAGGTAGCAGAAGGCGCATTCTCCTTAAGTGATTTCCCATCCCACCAACCTGGACCTCCTAGATCAAAAACATCCAGTCCAACCACCCAGGGCCAACTACAGAAGGTTCTATCGGTAAAGGACAAACCCTAAAACTCACTGTCGGTGTCAAAACCGGCGGATCTCGGGTAGGGGGTCCCGAACTATGCGACTAGGCGGATGGTAATAGGAGACAAGGGACACGATGTTTTTACCCAGGTTCGGGCCCTCTCGATGGAGGTAAAACCCTACTCCTGCTTGATTGATATTGATGATATGGGTAGTACAAGAGTGGATCTACCATGAGATCAAGGAGGATAAACCCTAGAAGCTAGCCTATGGTATGATTGTTATTCGTCCTATGGACTAAAACCCTCCGGTTTATATAGACACTGGAGAGGGCTAGGGTTACACAGAGTCGGTTACAAAGGTAGGAGATCTACATATCCGTATTGCCAAGCTTGCCTTCCACGCCAAGGAAAGTCCCATCCGGACACGGGACGAAGTCTTCAATCTTGTATCTTCATAGTTTTGGAGTCCGGCCAAAGATGATAGTTCGTCTATCCGGACACCCCCTAGTACAGGACTCCCTCAGTAGCCCCTGAACCAGGCTTCAATGACGACGAGTCCGGCGCGCATATTGTCTTCGGCATTGCAAGGCGGGTTCCTCCTCCGAATAATCCATAGAAGATTGTGAACACCAGGATAGTGTCCGACTCTGCAAAATAAATTCCACATACCTCCGTAGAGAGAATAATATTTACTCAAGTTCCATCTGCTGACGTATTTTGTGGCGTGACGTCACACCACAACCAAGCCTTTACTCGAATCGTTTTTATTATTCCACCTCAGCGCGTTTAGCGAAGCGGTTTCCTTGGCACGTCTTGTCGAAGCAGAGATCGTGTCCCCTTATTCCGGGATTCTCATCAATACGGACGTGGGTAACCCAACCGCGCCATTGATTGTGGCGCTTGGGAGATAAGCAAGTTTTACCAGGCCGGTGGGGACGCATAGTTTTGTCCGCCCATATATAAGGGGATAATGATCCACCATTTTACCTACGCCTTCTTCCTCCTTTGCTTATCCATCTCCGCGTACTCGAGCTCCAGCGCCCAAGTCCGCACATCTCACCTCGACCTGCTCCAACCATGTCCGGAGCGGGAGGCAAGTGGATGGCCTGCTCCGTTATGGAGGGGCACATCAAGAAGCTGCGCGGCGCCGGATATTTGTCTGGCGATATCGCGCACCGGCTCCCAGACGAGGGGCAGCTCATCCCCACCCCCGGGCCCCATGAGAGGGTGGTATTCCTTCCCCATTTCCTCCGCGGACTGGGCTTCCCACTCCACCCCTTTGTCCGGGGGCTCATGTTCTATTATGACCTGGATTTCCATGATCTGGCTCCGAATTTCATCCTCAACATCTCGGCGTTTATCGTCGTGTGCGAGGCCTTCCTCTGCATCCAGCCCCACTTCGGCTTGTGGCTAAAGACCTTCAATGTCAAGCCAAAGGTTGTGAAGGGCAGCCAAGCGGAGTGCGGAGGCGCCATGGTGGGCAAGATGCCCAACGTCACTTGGCTCGAGGGCGCCTTCGTGGAAACCATCAAAGGGTGGCAATCGGGGTGGTTCTACATCACCGAGCCGCGTGACCCTGAATGGGCAGCGGCCCCCGAATTCAGATCTGGCATCCCCATGCGGCTCACTTCCTGGAAAGAGAAGGGCCTGCAGTGGGGCGATTCGGAAGAGCTGACCGGACTCCAGTCCTGTCTCCAAACCCTCGTGAACAAGAAGCTCAAGCTTGTCAACGTAATCCAGGTCATGCTCATCCGCCGGATTCTCCCCTGCCAACAGCGGGACTTTAACTTGTGGGAGTTCGATCCGGCACAGCACCAAACCCTGAGCGGGCTCTTCGACACTACGTACGAAGAGGCCTGGAGGGTGCTGTTCAAGGGCGCCGAGGCCCCCGCATCCGCTACTGAAGATCGCGGATTCTGCTCGCAGCGTCTGGCTGGCGAGGTAAGCCATGTTATCCTTTATGGGACACTTGCTTTTCATAGTTTGACTCTATGCGGGATCTAAACTCCCAATACCTTTAACAGGCCTGGCAGAGACGTCCGGACAGGTTAACTGTCCGGCTCCCTTTCCAGAAGACCTAGCGGATGCCCGTCTGACAGGGCTGCTGGTCCCGGCACCTTACGTGGTGCCGGAGAAGAAGGCCAAGAAGAAGGCCACGGGAATTTGGAGGAGTTCCCGGCGCCAGGTGTTATCGGATTCATCGTCCGATGACTCCGAGGCGGACTCCTCCCACGAGGACGAGGAGGAGAAGAAAGAGGCCTCTCCCCCAGCAGGGGGAGAGAAGAAGAGGAAGGCCTCCCCAATGAGGGAGGCCGAAGGGTCCAAGAAGGGAAGGACCCTTCCCCCGGACTGCTCTGCCAACGCCGGTGACGGCGACGAGGAGTGGCCCTCAAGGGCCAAGCCCCTGGCGAGATCGTAAGTATCCCGACTCCTGAATAACTCATAATTTTCTTTTTGTCGCATGGCATCTTTTAACGCCGCATATAACCCTGTAGTCTGCCCAAGGACGATCTTCCCGCTTCGTCGAGCGGGTCCTTGGGTACGTCGGATGTGAATAGTACTTCACTTCCGACCGCCTCCTCCCCCTGTGACGCTGACGACACCGAAGTGGGATCCCGGAAGGGGACCCACCAGGAGGAGGAGGCCCCGGAGGTGCCGCAGGGCAACCTCTCGAACTTTGGACCGGACTCCGCACCGGAACCTGCAGTGGTTCCGGAGTCCGGCGGGCGGCCCCTTCATAAGAAGGACAAGACTGTGACGCCGGCGGCCTCCGTCCAACCGGAGACGCCGGATAACTTGCTGGAGGCGCTCAACGGCGCTTCCATCAAAGAGGAACACCGCACTGTCATGAGTGCGGTGATTCAGAAGGTTCAGCTCGTCAAAAGCGGGCTGACCGAAGCCTGCAGTAGCCTTCTAGCAGGCTTTGAGGTAAGAATTTTAAGATATGTAATATAATACCGCATAGACAGTAGCCCCTGATGCTCGGTTCGGTGTTCGAAAAGAAAAGCCGGACTGAGGATCTAAAAAGATATACGCAGGAGTCTTAAAAAATATGTCAATATGGGAATGCAAGCTGCGCTGCTGACCTCTGTCGCACTAACTGCGGAGGTCAATACCTTGAAGCAGAGCCTCGAGCGGTCCGAGAGCGAGCTCGGCCGTGCCAAGAAGCAGCTCGAGGACAAGGAAGGTGAGTAACACCTTATTACAGTTGTACCTTACATAAAAGGATTTGGTTGCAAGAGAAATGACAAAGATAACGTGGGTACTCCAGGGGCTACGCACGAGGTGGCAACCCTGAAGGAGGCGGTGTCCGCGGCCGAATGCAATGCGGCCGCGGAACGCGCCGAGCGAGAGAAGCAGGAGGCACGGGTGGCGGAGGTACGACAAGAGCTCCAGGCTCTCATGAAAAAACACGAGAGTTTGGAGCGTGACTCGAAGACTCGAGAGTCCGAGCTTGCGTCGGCTCTTGAGAGTGCCAAAGCCGCTAAGGCCAAAGCCCACAAGGCCCTCCAGGAAATCGAGGCATTGAAGAAAATAGCGGTGGGTAAGGCATTCTTTATGCAAAGCAAGCATGTAAAAGTGAATTACCTGTTACTTACCCGAATTCGGAGCTCTCCAGGAGCATTCGCAGATCTGCCCCGTAGCGTGTCCGATGCTGCCGCTTTCTACAGAGCCGAGGAGGGAAGCTCGACGGAGAAGGTGTTCTGGTCTCAGTATGCTGAGGCCGGACATCCGATGCCCCTTAGCGACCAGCTGAAGCAGCTGGTCGAGCTCCACAAGGTGGTCGAACAGGCCATGAAGGGCCTCATAGTTCGGCTGTGGCCAAAAGAGGCCATGCCTGGGAGCTACTTCGGCCTGGTGCGGCGGCTGGTGGATGCTTGTCCGTAGGTTGAAGTCATCAAGCATTCCGCCTGCATTGAAGGTGCCCGTCGGGCCCTTGCCCGTGCTAAAGTGCACTGGGGCAAGATGGATGCTGAGAAGCTTGTGACGGACGCGCCACCGCCGGGCAAGGAGTATCGCATGCCCGAGATATATTATAAGGGTGTCCTGAAGGGTGCCCGCATTATTGCGGGTGAGTGCTCCAAAGATGTAATATTTGAGTAGACTCGCATTTTGTTATCCTGTGCGCTGAAAACTTTGTTCGTATGCGCTAGCAACGCTTGTTAATTTAAAATATTACCTTCTGTGCGGCCATTTATCAAATCTGAGAGATGGCAAGTCTTCGGCTTCAGCCCCCATGCCACGAGTGCTGGGGTGTTCGGGATAAACTTGAGCGCTCTTGTTCCCATTTTTGGGTCCGTCTAGGGAGGCACTCAACACAACGAACAAGGCAACCGGACTTATAATGCTTGAACACTCTGACTTAGCCATAGAATTCTATAATTTTAAATTTCGGTGAAGCCCCTAGTGTTCGGAAGGCCGAATTCGGGGCGCTATCCACGCCTGGGCTGGACAAAGCCGGTTCCTCGCTCTAAGCGGCATAAGTCTTTAGGGACTCGAAAAAAACCTCTCGAACAGCGACCGGCTCTCGCCCCATCATGACGGTCAGTTTTAGTTTTCTCCACTGAGGTGCTCGCCCAGCTCAACTGGGGCACAATCGCAGTGGTTCTCCCAGCGCTACCTTAGCCGATATAATGGAACGTAAGGTACCAAAACATGGGAGCCGGGCAAACCCAACTATTGACCCAAGACATGATTCGGAGCCGATGCATATAATGCTATAAGTTCGGGGTGCCGCACTTGTGAAAGTGTTCGGACTTATCACACCATAATGTGGAGAACTTAAGCCCCTGGTGTATTTAGCCGTACCAAAGTGTGCGGCTGCAACATGTCATAGATGAACATATGTATAAGAAAGGAATGCAATTATAGGCAAGAAGCGATGCATTGTTTGTTCAAAAAGTACTGCCATGAATGCAGAATGATACAAATAGTACGATAAGCAAAGGATGGAACTATTTAGCATGTCCCTCTCCAGGGGTAGGCTGCAGAATGGTGTATGAAACAGGTATAATGCTCGTAATGGAGACCACCTGTATACTCGGCGTGGCTTTTCTTCTTCCCTGGCTGTTGCATCGTGAGTTCGGCGGGTCTACTGCCGGACAGGGCCTCTGGTAAACGGAGTCCTGAGGATAAGAAAAAAGCAAAAAAAGGAAAGAAAAAGGATGACACACTTGGGAGCCCCTGGTGTGGTTGAGCCGCACTCTGGGCCTGCCGTGGTCGTGCCCCTCCCCCTATGCCCATGGTATCTCCAGAGCGTAGTTATGTACGCGGAGTACTGGTTTTGCAATTTTGCAAGGGCTGGGGTTGGGGCCGCATTGCTACGCGTGCTCGGAACGTGCCAGGTGGTCTTGTTGTAGGTTACTCCGGGCGCGCTTGGCGGTGTCCGGTCTCTTAACGGCCGGACTCGAGAATTGCCTTAAGAGGCTACTCTGCACTTCTCCCGCAAGAGCCGCTGTATGTTCCTCCGTTCGGAGAGAGCGTTCAGTGTTTCCGTTGACCGTGATGACTCCTCGAGAGCCTGGCATCTTGAGCTTGAGGTATGCGTAGTGTGGCACCGCGTTGAATTTTGCAAACGCGGTTCGTCCAAGCAGTGCATGATAGCCGCTGCGGAACGGAACTATGTCAAAGATTAACTCCTCGCTTCGGAAGTTATCCGGGGATCCGAAGACCACTTCCAGTGTCACTGAGCCTGTACAATTGGCATCTACGCCTGGTATGACGCCTTTGAAGGTCGTCTTTGTGGGTTTAATCCTTGAGGGGTCTATGCCCATCTTGCGCACTGTGTCCTGGTAAAGCAGGTTCAGGCTGCTGCCGCCGTCCATCAGGACTCTAGTGAGGTGAAATCCGTCGACGATTGGTTCTAGAACCAATGCGGCGAACCCGCCATGGCAGATGCTGGTGGGGTGGTCCCTTCGATCAAAGGTGATCGGGTAGGAGGACCATGGATTGAACTTTGGGGCGACTGGCTCCGTCGCATATACGTCCCTGAGTGCACGCTTCCGCTCCCTTTTGGGTATGTGGGTTACGTATATCATGTTCACCGTCCGCACTTGTGGGGGGAAACCCTTTTGTCCTCTATTGTTCGGCAGCCGGGTCTCTTCCTCGTCATCGCTATGCAGCCCCTTGTCATTGTTTTCGGCAATTAACTTGCCTGCTTGCTTGAATACCCAACAGTCCCTGTTGGTGTGATTAGCTGGCTTTTCGGGGGTGCCGTGTATCTGGCACGAGCGGTCGAGTATTCGGTCCAAATTGGTCAGACCCGGAGTAGTTCTTTTGAATGGCTTTTTCCGCTGACCGGGTTTGGAGCCTCTGAATCCGGCATTGACTGCCGTATCCTCAGTATTATCGCCGTTAACGCGGCGTTTGTGCTTGTTGCGACGCGACCTTCCATTGCGGTCCTTAGTATCCGGACTGCCAGAAATTTTGCTGAGGTTGTTACTGCGGGCTAGCCAGATGTCCTCTCCCGCGCAGAAACGGGTCATGAGTGATGTAAGGGCTGCCATGGATTTCAGCTTTTCCTGTCCTAGGTGCCGGGCAAGCCACTCGTCGCGGATGTTATGCTTGAAGGCTGCGAGGGCCTCTGCATCCGGACAGTCGACGATTTGATTTTTCTTAGTTAAGAACCGTGTCCAGAATTGTCTGGCCGATTCGTCTGGCTGCTAAGTTATGTGGCTTAGGTCATCGGCGTCTGGTGGTCGCACATATGTGCCCTGGAAGTTATCGAGGAATGCGGCTTCCAGGTCCTCCCAAAACCCAATTGATTCTGCTGGCAAGCTGTTAAGCCAATGCCGAGCTGGTCCTTTAAGCTTGAGTGGGAGGTATTTGATGGCGTGAAGATCATCACCGCGTGCCATGTGGATATGAAGGAGATAATCTTCGATCCAAACCGCAGGGTCTGTTGTGTCGTCGTAGGATTCAATGTTCACGGGTTTGAACCCTTCGGGGATTTGATGATCCATTCATCTGTGAAGCATAGTGGGTGTGCGGCGCCTCTATATTGGGCTATATCACGACGTAGCTCAAGCGAGCTTTGTCTACTGTGTTCGGCCCTGCCGGAGTTGCTGTATCCGGTGCAATGGTCCTCGTCGCGCATCGTGGGGCGCCCACGCGATCCGTAGATCGATCTTGATTGTCTTGCCTTATCCTCCAATATGTCTTGCAAGTCTGGCGCATTCCCCCGTGGCTTTGTGCTTTTCGAGCGGTGCCGGGGTACGGCTTTAGTGGAAGGCCTAGAGGCCTCTCTGTCGCGGCCACGAGGTGGCCGGTCGGCCGTATTGTGTGCTGGTGATGTAGGTTTATATGCTTCCTCCTCTAATCGGGGCAGCAGCTTGCGTTTGGGGTAGCTTTTGGAGGGGCGTTCGAGTTCATGCTCTTCGGCCGCAAGGACTTCGGTCCATCTGTCGGCCAGCAGATCTTGATCAGCTCTAAGCTGTTGCTGCTTTTTCTTGAGGCTGCTTGCCGTGGCCATAATCCTGCGTTTAAAACGCTCTTGTTCGATGGGATCCTCAGGCACGACGAATTCGTCGTCGTCGAGGCTTGCCTCGTCTCCGGAGGGAGGCATGTAATTATCGTCCTCTACCTCTTCGTCTGCCGCTCTTTTGTGAGGGCTGGCTTCTCCTCCCGTGCTGAATCTTGCTGGAGGAGGTTGTCTTTGGCACTGTCCGGGTATTGTCTCCGGTGCCGGAATCTCTATTCTTGCTATGGCGGGATTTAGAGCGGCTCCGCTGACGTCGGCGCTTAGACTGTTTCTTGGAGGGGTCTTCCTCCGCTGTTCCATTGCCATTCCCATCCTTTGGGATGTCCACCATGTATATATCGTATGACGAGGTGGCCTTCCAGTGCCCCGTAGGCGCGGTTCTTGGTCGTCTCCGGCATCGTCGTCCATACCGTCGATGTTTTCGGAGTCGAAGTCTAGCATGTCGGTTAGATCGTCGACAGTGGCTACAAAGTGGGTGGTGGGTGGGCTTTGAATTTCTTCGTCGTCCGCATCCCAACCGTACTGACCGTAGTCCGGCCAGGGCTCTCCTGATAACGAGAGATACTTTAGCGAATTCAGGATGTCGCCAAAAGGTGAGTGCTGAAAGATGTCCGCGGCGGCGAACTCCATGATCGGCGCCCAATCGGATTCGATTGGTAGGGGCGCGACAGGGCTAGATCATGCCCGTCGTGACAGTGCGGCGCGCTCGGCTGTGGCTTGAATCCGTCGAAGATCAAGTCTCCGCGGATGTCGGCCGTGAAGTTCAAACTTCCAAATCTGACCTAATGGCCAGGGGCGTAGCTTTCAATCCGCTCCAGATGGCCAAGCGAATTGGCCCGCAGTGCAAAGCCGCCGAATACGAAGATCTGTCCGGGGAGAAAAGTCTCACCCTGGACCGCGTCGTTGTTGATGATCGAAGGAGCCATCGGGCCTATGAGCGACGACACAGAGGAACTCTCAATGAAAGCACCAATGTCGGTGTCAAAACCGGCGGATCTCGGGTAGGGGGTCCCGAACTGTGCGTCTAGGCGGATGGTAACAGGAGACAAGGGACACGATGTTTTTACCCAGGTTCGGGCCCTCTCGATGGAGGTAAAACCCTACTCCTGCTTGATTGATATTGATGATATGGGTAGTACAAGAGTGGATCTACCACGAGATCAAGGAGGCTAAACCCTAGAAGCTAGCCTATGGTATGATTGTTGTAATGGTTGTTCGTCCTATGGACTAAAACCCTCCGGTTTATATAGACACCGGAGAGGGCTAGGGTTACACATAGTCGGTTACAATGGTGAGAGATCTACATATCCGTATTGCCAAGCTTGCCTTCCACGCCAAGGAAAGTCCCATCCGGACACGGGACGAAGTCTTCAATCTTGTATCTTCATAGTCTTGGAGTCCAGCCAATGATGATAGTTCGGCTATCCGGACACCCCCTAGTCCAGGACTCCCTCACTC
Organism: Triticum dicoccoides; assembly: GCF_002162155.2. NCBI lineage: Eukaryota > Viridiplantae > Streptophyta > Magnoliopsida > Poales > Poaceae > Triticum > Triticum dicoccoides. The sequence continues at coordinate 644,014,127 of NC_041389.1, forward strand.
ACCCCCCCCCCCTCCTTGCTCAATATTTATCATCACAACATCAATGTAATCTAAGAAATTGATCCCCAAAACAAGCATATCCTTTGTATAATTGGCAAGGATAGCTAGAAAATTACCAATTCTCATAGCCTTTTTGACTAGATTTCCACCAGCAACATCTAATTTCCATTTAATCACTATATTATCACAAATTTAGATATTGTCAGTATCAACATCAGAAAGATCCAAAGACAACTCATCCCCATAACAGTATTACAATCAAAATCAATGATTTGATCAACTTCCATTGGAAAATGCACTTGACACTTTTCATAGCATGCAACTAAGATCTCCTAAGCCTATTTCTCACGACTATAGTCCCCCCACTATTAGTTTCTACATGAGAATGTAATATTTGTAGAGATCAACAATCTTACTTGAAAATGAAGTAGCAAAACGATCATGGGAGTCCTCGAATCCTCCCCGGCAGCAGCCATAATCGACTGCCTGCCAGGAAGACGCCTACTCGTTGGCGGCGCTCTGTGCAAGCGCCTGGATCCGCGCAGAACATCGGGGGAACCGTGGGGAGCGACGAGGAAGCTGTGAAACCACTCGCGCCACATTTTGCCTCGGCACCGCCCGCACATCGTCGTTGGTCACGACAGGCATCACCGGATAGTGTGGCGGTGACCTTGTCGTCGTGGTCACCACCCGCACACCATCCCAGACCAGATTGGACGAAACCCAATCGTACGACGCGTAGCGGTACCACCGCGCGCGTTGCACCGGATCGTTGGATTCCGCCTCCATCATTGCCCAATAGAGGATCTCGAGCGCGGCCTTCCTTGAGATCCAACTTTGTTCCTCCTCTGAGGCCTCTTCAACCACCTAACATGATTCCTGATGCATCTCCTCCGCATCCCTGTACCGCCCACAGATCTCGCGAAGCCTCGCCATCTTCGCCTCGTCGCTACCCGCAATTGCCGCCGCCATGAGCTCCCCCCATGCCAAATGCCCTTCCATCACCGAGATCTGAGACGGAGGTTGGAGGGGAGAAGAAGGGGACCGTCAACACCCTCGTGCCTCGTGTGTAGATTTAATGCTTGCCAAAGTCATAGGTATTCATTGCCCACATCACGGGTTCCTCGAGATTAGTATGGGATCAACGCCGTTGATTTTTTGGAAATTTTTATGTCCTGGATCTTGAGAAATCATCTATTAAGGGCCATCCAATCAAGATCCCAATGCCCAAGTTGTACTCCACTAAAACTAGAATTGCCATCCGTCCATCCACGGAACGAGCACAAGCCAACAAGATTACACCAAACGTGACGCTGCACCAGTTTCAATTTCACAGAAACGTTATCGTGGGAAAGCGAAGAAATTGTTCGTAAAATGAGGCAAGGACAGCGTGGAAAACGATGTCTGGTCCAGGTCATGTCTGTCGCCCGCCGTACCGCAAACGCACCATCCAGCACCGAACATGTGGCCTAGCCGCCGAACGGGTCAGACTAACAGTCACCTTACAAGCCGACCCCACTCGTAGCCACACCCAGCACACCCTTATTAACCCCGTGCACACCAGAACCAATTCGATCATCTACCCGTTGTCAACCTCGCTGCATACCTCCCTCCGCTCCGCGTAATAAAAACTTAAAAACCCATCCCTCCAGACATTTTCCCAGTCCGTCCACCGGCACCGCCGCGCTGAGCCCTAGCCACGCATGGAGCTGTTCACGCACGCCAAGAAAATTCTCCTTCCAGTTTGTACCTGTATGACAACCACTAACCTCTTTCGTCGAGCTTTTCACTGCCCAAGTTCTCTATTTATAACCTGAATTATGAGTAGGCTTTCCACCACCATCACCATGACCATGCTTATATAAACCGAGATGGCGGTTGTAGACAAGGATGGATGGATGGTCAGGTGCCTAGCTATATATCTTCTATGCAATGTGTTGTGTGATATTGTGTTTCAGCCGTGGCATGTTTTGGTCATGCACATGCTTTTGGCGTTGAGATGTTGCCATCATTCGTGTTTCTTGTGGGTTTGGGTTTGGATGTTCCTGTAAGAAGGAGCCATGTTACGCTTTTCATTCTTTTTACGGAAGATTGCATGTTTCCCTGGCGTATAGGAGGTTTCTCTTGTTCATGTGGTTTTCTCAACTAACTGCGCTTCGTCTGCGCGCCCACTTGAGCAAGTTCCAGCTTTTCTTTTTGAACGAAGATGCCAACAGCGTCCGGATTTAAATTAATAAAGCCAACAGGCAGCACCAAAGTTCACATAGGTAGTCAAACGACAGGCCAACATATCGACCAAAAGATAAAGCGAGATAGTTTAGACAACATCAGCACGCAGGCTGGCAGGTCCTCAGCACGCAAGCTGACATAACGGAGAGGAAACTAGCTACTAGGGATTAACAAAGGGGCCGAGGAAGATAGCAAGTTCCAGCTATGGAAAGGATAGCAGTGATTGATGAGGAGACGAGGTAGTTGTACACATATATAGTTGCCAGCACTGTTTTTATCTCAATTTGGCCCGCCTTTATAGGGTCGGTGGCATTCGACGCTGATGTTTTTGTCCATGATTAGATTGGACATGTTGCGTGCTACAAACGTCCTTAGCCTTGGGCCCCATATATACTCGTGATGGTAATGAAAGACAAGTTGCCAATAGCTAGCTAGTCCTTATGATTTAAGTGTGCTCTGTCGTTAATTATAAAGGTTGGACTTTTGCCAGGATTGTCGATGCGATGCAGTGCAATTCCCTGGATGCCAATTGTTTGGTGGAAGCACGATTTGAGTCCGGCCAAACTTCTAAATGCAATATACTCCTTCCGTCCCATAATATAAGAACGTTTTTGATACTAGTGTAGTGTTAAAAACATTCTTATATTTTGGACAGAGGGAGTACATTGTAGCTACAAACTCCCCATTCGAAAAAGGAAGATGAAGAAGTTTGACCTCCGCGACCTGCTGCCGGAGAGAAAAAGGGTCGAGAGATGGACGGTTCATGTGGAAAATTGATTTTTCTCTCTCTTTTTTTTGGCAAGTTGATCCTGGCACGCACGGGTCTCTCTCGGGGACAAACGCGTGAACTGCTGTATGTATTTAGGTGACGACGAAAACCGCCCCGGCAAAGCAAGTTAAGTGAACGTGCATCGATGAGCTTCAAAAAAAGTGAACGTGCATCGATCATTCGACATGCACCATAACGAGAAGAGTTTTCACAACTGACGGTCACGCCCACCTAAAATGGCATCCTACCTTTGTCAGTGTTGCATTCCTCTCGCGCATTCTTAATCGTGAAGCTTCTCGTAGAAGCAAACACTGAATCTCACGCGGACGCCGCGGATGTGCACGTACAAGCTTGAGGCCGCGCTTGGATTGAGTGTAACTTAATACAGGTGTGTGAATTTTACAAGTGTATTTTACAGGGCTAGACTAATTTGCGGCCGGAAAAGATACAGACGTATGGGAGCGTGTATTTTTTACAGGTGTATCGGAAGGAAACACGGTAATCCAAACGCGGCCTGAGTGTGCGGCAGCGGCAGCGGCTGCATGTATGCGACGAGGCCGGATTCTACACGAGTGAGTCGAGCCATCGATCGGAGAGAGTCCAGTCCAGGTCAAGACCAAATCCTCTTCCCTCGACAAGACTTCCTGCCGAGACGGACGCGTCCGTCCGTACGTGAGCCAGCAGTCGGCACATAATACTACGTTTGGAGCTACGATACGATGAACAACCCGTGCCTGGTCGGGCAGCCTGATCTGCACACACACAGTGACAAAAGTACTGTAGTACACACAACACCATGTCCTGTGGTGGATGTCTCGATCACGCTACGAGCAAAGGTTAGCGCTTGTCGATCATCACTCGACCTGAGCAGGAGTAGGATGTTCACACTCCACTCCACGGTCGCCTATAGAGATCTTGTATCCTAATTCCAGTTTGCCTTGCCTTGCCGGTGTGACCAACCGTTGCTCCCGATCGACCGGTCTATGCTAATTAATTGTATGCAGCAGGACGGAAGCTTCTGAATCGGCAGGAAACGACGAGCCAAACCGAAGACCAAGACAGAAACTAACGTTGAATTGTGGGGGCGCGACACGCGGTAGAGTGCACGCTCCAAGAGAGGGAGGAATGATGTTGGTCCGAGACCACACGTACGTGCCGGGCCATGCTGTTCGCGGTCGGCATGGGCACGTCCAGGTCAAACCCAACTCCATCTTCACCAAAGGAGACCCTTGATTGCTGCCTGCGGCGTCAGCACCTACTGGTACTAGCAGAGTGCCCGTGCGTTGCTACGGGCTATGATATATATAAATGAATTGAACAAATGATTAGGGTCGTCTCCAAGTCCGACGCTCATTTCTCTCTTGTACGCCCGACCATGTTCGGACATGAAACGGGGGCCTAGCGGGCTTCTCAAAATTCAACCGTCTGGACAGTCCATCCTACCCCAAATCCAGACCATATGTGTGAGAGGAACATGGTGGTCCGCCATGTTATATTCAACACACTGGCCCAACACAAAAGAAAACCCATCCCACGATGGGCCCTTCTCTTTTTTAGTGGACCCTCCTCTTCTTGCTCGGTATCCCGCTGTAGCGGGACATTGCTCGCTAGAACCCACTCCTTTAAAACCACACGATGCCCATATCATCTTTCCCATGACACCCTATCTCCTTCACGCCATATTTCCCGATGGACCGCCAAGGAGGAGTATCCCGCCAACCACCACGCTCTCTGCCCTGAACCCCCCTGCCCCTATTCGTGTCGATCCACCACCGCCTGTTAGGTATATATGCATATATCGGTCGTAGAAATGCATGTTAAATGCATTTTTAAATGTTATAAATAATTCCAAAAAAAATTATCGTCTACATCTCTGCAAAAATATGTGCGCGACACCAGTTTTTTTGTCTTTTTTGCACACGAAAAAAATCCTTCGAAACTTTTGGCACACACATAGAATGTGAAGCTGTACATGTGCAACAATTTTCAGTTTTTTTTAAACTTGAAAAGGTGTCTTTCGAAGTGGGTGCAGATGTACTTGGGTTCATCCATGTATTTTCCCGTCCAGAGCTAGCAGCATACAACTCATTTTGACCGTCCCATGAAAAAATAGACAAGCTACCAGCCACACAGAAAATCAGGCCACCAACGAGGCTGTAAGGACCAGGCCACCTGAAGTCTCCCACAAACTACAGTTCTTTCGCCAGGCGCAGCGGAGCTCGCCACAATGTCTAGTTATAATTAAACGTCTACAGTTGCATCTAATCAAGCTATAAAAAGGAAGACACCATCTAGCATATATCGTGAGCGCATCCATATAACACAAGTATGCATACAGTCAAGGCATCCAAGAAATGTGTTGCATTTTGAGACCAACATAATTCATCTGTGTGTACTAATCAATAGTTAAAAATAGCTAGAAACTATTTAGTCTAGCAGATAACTGGAAGTCTAGTCTACCAGGAAGCTAATCACAAAAACATGATAAAAATCAAAACCATAGTCTTTCTATTCCTGGCAATTGATCATCCTATACAGGAAGATATAGTTCATATACCATTAGCAAATAATCTAGGCATATAGGTACAGAAGAGCCACAAGACTGATCCGAGTTTCAGCTTAACATCAACCAATTGCTTAACAGTCCAGAATAAAGTCACAAAATTGCATCAAGAACAGGATCTGACACTTGCATTGTGGTGTTTTCCCACTGTATATCTGACACACACACTACATGCACTCTGCAGATATGTATCCAACCGGCTATACTCTACGCTCTATGGAATTTGCGGACTTCTTGGCCATGTTAGGTAAAGAAGCTCCGTAAGTGTCATTTCGTAGCAAGATTGCAGCCACTCGTGCCTCCTCCTATATGTAGTACTTGAAACCTTCACATGAAGACTGTCATTAAGAAAATGGCTGTATCAAAGTGAATCTTGTGAAGAGAGTCAATTCAGCTCTACAAATAATGTATACTCTCTACACATGCAAAAAATGTATATCTAAACGGTGAACAAAAAAAGAAATATACTCTCTACAAATAAATGATCAAAGTTTACAAATGCTTGGCTTGTGAACTACTTAGTTACTCCCTGCTACTAAAAAAAGTCAAGCATACAACTAATATGCCCAAGTTTGAGAGAGACACAATCCAAATGAATTGCCAAACAGAAGAAAGAACTGCAGAAAAACATGAAAGATCCCCCTGTACAACAGATTGCAGAAAAGACCAATGCATTCTCAAATTATTTGCTCCTTCTGAGCTAAAAAACTCCCTGCGGAGCAAATGGTCGAGCTGGCCGTAGGAAGGAACACACTAAAACATGCCAAGAAAAGTGCATTGGTAAAAACAAAACAAAAAGAAAATATAGGAACAACCAGGACGGGGTTAATGGTTTGGGAACTGAGAGAGTTGATGGGAGGGACAACCGGAGAAGCAAACCTAGCAGAAATTCGCATCTGCTTTTCCAAGATGATGTGCTGCTCGGTGGATGATCATCATCATGCATCCACTGTAAAGGTCCTCGATTCTTATATGCATTCAGTTTCTGCAAGTTCAAAAGGTAGTTCTACATAATCACTAAACAGAGGCACTAACCTGGTACTGAATTTATAGAATAAGTGCAGATCCTTTGTTGAGTCCTCTGCAATCTCAATACTCTGGATCCAACTAATGTTCTTGTCTTGCCCTGCAAATATATACATGATTCAGTCTATTTTCAGAAATTAGGATTTCTATTTTCTATGCGATCCACATAGAACATGGGGAATCACCTAAGCTTAGCTGCTGTATCAGACCCAGAACATTCACTAATGCAGTTAAATAGCTGTACAAATATAAAGAACATGAACTTACAACTTCATGGTTCAGTATATGGACAAAAAGACCCAGGTCTAGAGATCTAGAGAGAGAGGAACTAAAGGCAAACCATGAACCACGTCCAGCTCCTTGCTCTTGCTACGGTTCGTGTTCGACCCACTCCTTGCATGCACCAGCGACCTCATCCATGAGACAAGGGGGGAAAGAGAGGGGGAGGAAGATAGAGACAAACCTGAACCGCCTCAACCTTCTTGCTCCTGCTGCTCCGACCAGCAAGTCTCCCTCCACGGTCGACCCCGCCCACATTCGCCACTGCACCAACTCCGCTATTTTCCCCATCAAGGCAGAGCTCCCGTGCGCGTCTTGTTCGGAGGGGCTCTCCGAGGCCTCGAGGTCCTCATCAAGATCTCATCCTCCGAGTACTTCACCCCATACTTTTCGCCTAATGTTCTGTACACCTGAATTAGCATTAAGAACACAAGCCATATTAATCAAACCACCGTATGCATACCCAATTAACAGAGGAAAGGGAGATTTTTATCAGTAATTCGTTATGCATGGAGAAACAAATCCACACAACCCAGAAATGAACAGCAGAAACAAATCTGCCCAGGTTCTCACAACCCGAATCTACGAACATACACGAACGGAACGGGCTACGGGAGCACGGATCAGGTCGATCCAAACGCCATGCATTGTCTCAGCATGTGCACCGCATAGAAAACATGCAGGCCTCCGTCAACCATGGGAACGGCCAGCAGAATCGAGCGGAACAAACAGAGGAACATGAATTGGAGCTGCGGTATATGGGGGAAGGGCGTAGGCCGACCTGGGCCATGGGCTCGGTGGGGCGAGGAGGGTGCCGGCGGCGTCGACATTAGAATGAGGACCTATTTTTTTAAACTGAGTTTTTTAAAAGACCATGTTTCCGTAACTCACAACCAACCTTGCAGCCTCGCGTGGATGTTCATCGACAGAATAGATCGAACTACTATGGTGAGAATGCAGTCAAAAGATATGTGTACCGGTAGAGAGTATGGACCTGGGACTGCCGATCGATGGCTTGACACGCCGGAAGACCACGGGCTGACACAAAAGTCATGGATGAGCTTCTCAACCAGGCGGCTCCTCCCCTCGCCGGTGCTGCAGACCCGTCTCGAACCACAATCACAGATCAGTGGTGATGGCATGCGTCGCACCTTAGATCGATGCAGCGGTGCCAGCGCTTGGTACGTGCGGCGTCGGGGCCGGGGCAGGTAGGGTGGAGTGGGTCGTCGATGGCTGTCAATGCACGGCGAAATCTGGCGGGCAGCGTGAGGTGGAGTGAGGGGAAGGAGGTGTCGTCCTGGTGATCCGCGACGGCCGCGTTCTGGTATTCCGTGATGTATCCGAGGCGCCGGCGGCGGTGGCGTCCTGGTGATCCGCGATGGCGGCGGCGGTCACCGGCGGCGCGGCGTTGACTCCCTGGATCAGCGTCGGCGTCTGCGGCTGCGTCTCGTCCGGAGACGTGGAGTAGCGGCTTGGGATGAGATCTACGGCAAATTGTGTTTTTTTTTTCAAACATTAGGTGTAGAGATAAATGCTGGCACGGATGTCCCAAATATAGAAATAAACACCGCATATTTTTCTTCTTTTCCTTCTCACCGTTCCTTTGGCTGATGCATATGGCAATGCTTGATTTCATGGACAAAAGTCAATTATCTCTTTCTTAGGAAAATCATAACTCCTGATTGCATGCGAAAATCATACCCCAAATTTTAGAAGAAACTTTCCATCCTTTTTCTCTCTATCTGATGCATATGGAAATGATTGATTGATTTCATGTACAAAAGTCAATTATCTCTTTCTTAGGAAAATCATAACTCCTGATTGCATGCGAAAATCATACCCCAAATTTTAAAAGAAACTTTCCATCCTTTTTATCTCTGTCTGATGCATATGGAAATGATTGATTGATTTCATGGACAAAAGTCAATTATCTCTTTCTTAGGAAAATCATAACTCCTGATTGCATGCGAAAATCATACCCCAAAATTTAAAAGAAACATTCCATCCTTTTTCTCTCTGTCTGATGCATATGGAAATGATTGATTGATTTCCCGTATGTACGAGGGAGATAGGGCGGCCGCATCGGGTGGATCGAGAGACGGGTTTTTTTTTGGTTTTGCACGGTTTATTTGTTTCCTTAAAATCTATTATTTGTTTCCTAAAGAAATTTGCAATAATGAAAGGTATCGGTTGATTTGGATAAGTTAGTAAATTTAGATCCGTGATTGCGTGCACGTTTGGAAAGTGCTGATTTGCAAGGAAAGAACTGAGGGGTAAATAAACCGGTGAATAAGAAACCAGTATCGAAAAAAATCTACGACGGTTAACCTACGAAAAAAAACCGGACGAAAGTGGTGGGACGAAAAAAAACCTGGAAGCGAGACTACCAACTGCTCCATTAGGAGTAGAGACTCGTCGCCGGCCGACCGCACGTGCTCGTCAGAGAGTACAGTACTCTAAGATCCGCATCACGGTATCCCAGTATTCCATCCTACGGTCTCGTCGAATATTTCCGAGCTACTGTATACGGGCTCAAGAAATAGCACGTAGTACAAGGGGCCTTCACACCAGACACGCACGGTACTATAGCAATGTTCGTTCACATGTTTTTCCATTAAAAAAAATCATTTGGTTCGATCCATCACAAGCCTCTGGGACTCAACAGCAAAGCGACTGAACATGCAACAAGTCACCAAACTCCAACTTATTATTACACACCAAAGGCGCACAACAGTTTAACCGAAGAACGAACGATGATAAAAATCAGTCTAATAGATGGACCATGATGAAGTCATGTACCTAGGGTAGGGTCATAGACCTGATCAAAAGTACCCTACCCAAGGACACCCTCAGAAGAAACTACCTTCCAGTCGACCAAGAGAGACTTCACTCGACGGACTCGAAGGACTCGACCATGAAGACTCACTCGACCAGCAGAAGATCAAGAGTCACTCTGCAGCGTAACGATCTGTAATTAAGTAGTCTTTATGGCATTTAGGACACTTTATGTAAGGCGTTACCAGTAACGCCCAGACTTAATGTACTTTAAACCCTGCATTACTGAGGGCCGGATGGGTCTGGCATACACTATATAAGCCACCCCCTCCTCAGTGTAAAGGGTTCGCACCCCTGTAATCCATACACACATAATCCACTCGACCGCCTCCGGGCTCCGAGACGTAGGGTTGTTACTTCTTCCGAGAAGGGCCTGAACTCGTACATCTCTTGTGTTTACAACTGCTCCATAGCTAGGACCTTGCATCTCCATACATACCCCCACTCTACTGTCAGACTTAGAACCATGACAGTTGGCGCCCACCGTGGGGCAGGTGTCTTAACGATTTTTGGAGAAGTTGCGATTCTTCCGACTACTTTCATCCTGGTTGCTGGTGGAGTTTTGGTCGAGGGCCGGGATGTAGCGACCCGACCTCAGACGGTCAAGCCTCTGTGTTACTGTGCCATCCCTGGATCAGTATGCTGGCACACACAGTACATCAATGTATATATCAAAGTGCAATCACATGTATAAATAACGTAAAATGATATATACCTCATAATACTCAGCGGAAACAATCAAACGGGTGTGGAGTCCACGAATAGATAGGTTTTATTTTGGTTTAGATCGGTTTTATTTTTCGATTTTAGTTCGGTTTAGATCGAACCGGTTCGTTGGTTTTCTATTATTAAACACGCATGCACGTTTCTGTTAAGTCTCGGCCTAGCGTAGTATAACTACAGATCGCCCATCTCTTAGCCCAGTAGCAATAGGCCACGTTGCCTTTTATTTTTTTTTGTTTCTGTTTTTTTTACAGAAAAGTTTCAATCTTAGATATTCTGTATCTTTTATTTTATAGATCCAAATTGAGTGATTCTTTTTGCATTACGTCACAAATTTGTTGAAGTTTCTGTTTGTGTCTTTAGTTATCAAGTTTGAGTAGTTTAAATTTTGAGTTTGATGAAATTTGTTCAAATCAGTAATTTGGCCGTATCTTGAGTTTTATAAAATATTTTTGATTGATTCTTTTTCTACTATTTTGTTATTGTTTTGTATATCCAGAGTCATATAGTGATTTATTTTTAGTTTATTTTAAATTAATTTGTTTAGCAAAACAGTACTGTTTTAGTTACAGTTTTGTTTTAGTCTTTTCTTTATTGTTTTTATTAGTTTTAAATTATTTCTTTTTCTCACTCTTGAAAAATTTAGTTTTGTTTCTGTTAGTAAACAAAAGAAATTTTTTTTTTATTTTAAAAATTTATTTTACTTAGTTTTGTATGAGAACTTGTTTAAGTCATAGTTAGTGTTTCATAAAAGCTTTTTATTTGTTCTTTTTGCAAATAAAATTTTATGAAAAATACCTTCTGTTAACTTAGTTGTTTTACTTTGTATTTTCTGTTAGTTTATTAGTTTAGTGTTTTAATTGTTGTTAAGTTTTTACTTAGGACAAACTGTTTTGTGTTATGTCTTAGAGTTTTCTTTAGTAGTTTTGTTGTGTAGTTTTCCTTTGTTCTTATTTGGTGTCCCTTGTTGTTTTGCAATTTATTTGTTGGTTTTATTATGAGTGTTAGAATTGCTTGCTAGTATGTTTGCTTATATGAATGCTATGTTTGACTATATAGATTTTAAACGGAGTGACGATTAGTTCTACCAAGTCATTTTCTGACAGCGTTGTTATCTTCATCAAGTATTACCAGGCAAGTTCACTTTGACCATGCTTTCATACCTATGTTTTATTGCATTTAGTGTCATCTTCGCAACAATCCCTCCAGTAGTGATATTGAATTCTTGTAGTTGATTAGTATGCATGAGGTAGGAACCCATCACCCTGTTACCAAGCCCGGGACGTTATTTATTTTAATGCTACGCTATAGTAGACGGGGTTTGGTATGAGTGCTCGAGAGTGGTGTGAAGAAGGAGGACTCTACGTCAATGACGACAACTCCATGATGGCATCTGCAAGGACTGCATTTTCAAGGCCTCAAGACTTCAAGACTCGAGACAAGAATTCAATACACACTACTGGGTGAAGGACGGTTGACGGGCACCCTGGAGAAACCAGTGGTTGGCCGGGATGCATGGAGAAGCGCCATGACATCTTGCGGAAAGCTTCACCCAGACTCAAAGAGACGGAAGAATACTTCATGCCCGGAAGCTTACCTGTGCAACCGCAAGTCACTATGGGCTCTGGCTTGGTTGACCTTAGTTGTGACTCTGGCTGGGACGGTACTAGCAGATGTAGAACTACGGTAGGACGGATGGGTACCGGACAGTGGTCAGAGGAACTCTTTGGAAGACCATGTTTCGGTCATCTTGTTCTCAAACACCCTGAAGTGCGAGAACGTAAAGAGAGGGATCGAATCTTGCGGGTAAAGTGTACAAACCTCTGCAGAGGGTTATAACCTAATCGATTAGCCGTGTCCCCGGTTACGGACAATTTGAGCATCTGGACTTGGATCTATCTCGGAACTCTCAACACCGGACTGATAACTTAATTGTGGGCAACTTATGATGATTTTGGGCTATGAGACATCGGTTGGCGGAACCATGTCATGATAGAAAACTCCATAGTACAGACTTTATTTATTCCTTTGATGTAGGGAAAACAAATCAGCTTTTACGCAAACAAAACTCAGACACAGAGCCACAAAGCCATATTGCATATAGTATAGTTTTATCATCTGTTTTCTCATGTTGTGATCTTGCCGGTACATTCAATGTACTGACCTACACGGCTGCAACGTATCATGTTGCAGATATTTCCTCGACGAGTAAGAATTACGATACAGGGTTACGGTCTACACTCAACCTGCCGATGGCGTTGATGGGACTCCACACCCGTTTGATTGTTTCCGCTGAGTATTATGAGGTATATATCATTTTACGTATTTATACATGTGATTGCACTTTGATATATACATTGATGTACTGTGTGTGCCAGCATACTGATCCAGGGATGGCACAGTAACACAGAGGCTTGACCGTCTGAGGTCGGGTCGCTACAAACTTTATTTATTCCTTTGATGTAGGGAAAACAAATCAGCTTTTACGCAAACAAAACTCAGACACAGAGCCACAAAGCCATATTGCATATAGTATAGTTTTATCATCTGTTTTCTCATGTTGTGATCTTGCCGGTACATTCAATGTACTGACCTACACGGCTGCAACGTATCATGTTGCAGATATTTCCTCGACGAGTAAGAATTACGATATAGGGTTACGGTCTACACTCAACCTGCCGATGGCGTTGATGGGACTCCACACCCGTTTGATTGTTTCCGCTGAGTATTATGAGGTATATATCATTTTACGTATTTATACATGTGATTGCACTTTGATATATACATTGATGTACTGTGTGTGCCAGCATACTGATCCAGGGATGGCACAGTAACACAGAGGCTTGACCGTCTGAGGTCGGGTCGCTACAGAAATGGTATCAGAGCACATGTTGACTGTAGGACGTGACCCTAGAAATCGGAAAGCCCTTGGACAGGATTTCTCAAAAACTTTATTTTCAAAAAAGACTCTTACTCCTCATCTTTTCTGATTTTATCAAATAGACACTCTCACCTCAAATAGTTAGAATATACACCTTTCCCTTTTGACCACACGGAAGATCAACTGAAGTCGCTCCAAGAATTAAAGATATCGGACAACTGATGGCCATTTCAAAGTAAACAGGATTTCACCATGCGTTGGAAGAATTGCAGCTGCAACAATTGAAGACTCCGAAGACTTGAAGAATTTGAAGTTCCTGAAGAATTATTTGACCTTTAGAGACCAAACCCTGTTATACACCTACGTTAGATGCGACGATTTGTGAGCTGTCATTTGTTTGATGTTTTCCGACAGCCACAAAGTAAAACTTGTTTCTTCAAAAATTATTGTTTGTATTGTGTGTATATCCCTCCCCACCTCTCTCTCATCTCACCCTAAAACCCTTGAACCCCATAGATGATAAATGAAGTTGGACTGATATTCTCTGGACCGAAGACTCAGCCCGAGGCAGAGCTATGGATGCAGAACATGGAAAATCACTTCGGGAGCAATTTGGTTTCAAGGAAGTATGAGGTTCAATATGCTCTTCAGTACTTTACAGAAAGTGCTGCAACCTGGTGGAACATGCATCAAGCCATACAGGGATTTAATGGAGCAAGAACTTGGGAGGATTTCAAGAAGACCCTGTTGAGATCACGTCTTATCCGGAAGCACCATGATACACCAGGAAATAAACCTTGTGCCTGCAGGATTTGCGGAGAAATAGGACACACCCAGGAGGAACACAAGGATGGATGCCCTCATTGTGAGGAGAAACACCCAGCTGAGGAATGCCCAACTAGCCAGGTGACTTGCTTCCTGTGTGAAGGAACCACCCACTACCCGGTGCAGTGTCACTTTTACTCCACGGTGCAACGAACTATTCCGAAGTAGGAAGATGGAATGAAAGAAGCCCTCAAGGAAGACCTAGAAGAACCAGTAATGAATGAAAGTGTTGAAGACCTGGATGGAGAAGGTCTCAACAGATTTTACTCCAATGCCTGCTATTCATGTGGAGAAGAAGGACATTTTTCACAGTATAGCACCAAGGAAAGAAAAGAGTATCCGGGATACTTCCCGACAGAAGCAATAGAGTTTGACCCACAAGGAATAGAAGGTTTGATCAGAACGAAGAAAACCAGGAAGAGAAAACAAAGACACCCTCAGAACAACCCAATTTCTGCAAATAGGGACAAGAGCCATATCACCTGTTTTGAATGTAAGGATGTAGGGCATTATGCCAATCATTGTCCCGAAAGGAAGCAAGGAACTCAAGGCAGCAGGACATTATGCTACTAAATGTTCCGACAAGACGAAAGCTGGAGTTGAGTAGTTGGAATTTTGATTATGGATAATAAGAGTAGTAGAAAGCAATTTCATTTTCATGAGCTCAATAAGTTGAGCTATGTAATAGATTACCCTGAGATTGTAATAGTTCATGACTCAATAAAGTTGTAATGTCACATGCTGAAAAACTTCAAGGAGTTGTCATATTTTATCTTGGAAATTAATATTCGAGATGAACATGGAAGAAAGTGAGTTGTGATGCATAAACAGGAAATTGGAATTAAGATTGACGTTTTGTTTGGATGATATGAATGAGTGCCCAGGAGATAAGTACCTTACTCTGAGCATCATTTTTGTTTCACAAACTGCAGATGACGACACTTTACGAGTCTTTCCTTAAGGGTCCTGAAACGATCATGACCCTGACAAGTGATCATGATTACCCGAAGATCTTGAAGGACATGATGAAGCATATTCACCTTGAAGGAGATGCAGTCTACAAAGGCTACCCCTTCCTGCAAAAGGGAGTGGAACTTTGGTATGTGGAGGTACACCTCCACCGTTTGAAAGGAGTTTGCCCAAAGAGGATGGGGCATTACTTCTTCATTTCACGTGTGCCACAAGCAACTTTCTTCGATGCTGTTCGTGAAGCAGCCATGGAAGCCATAGGTCAGATCGGAGAAATACTAGAAGCAAGACTCCGTCATACTCAGGAATACCTATGCGAAGTGCATACGGAGATGATGGAGGTGAAGCTCAAGGCCACCATGATGAAACAGAAGATTGAAGATTTCAAGGCTCATGTCGCACAATTCCAGTGGGACTGAAGAATCCTCGAGGAGGATAAATAAATAAAGTGGAAGTAATGTCTGACCATACCAAATCATGTGGGTGGCAGCATTTGTAACAAGTACTTTTTGGAATTTGGATTTACGAAAATTTGATATGAGATTAATGAGATTTTATGTGCACTTTATTTTGGTCATAGTACTCTGTAAAGCCACAAGATCAATGAAGAAAGAAATGTGTTATTCATGACGGTCCATAGAAGGAAGCTGAACAAAATGAGTTGGAGATTTGTTTTGATATGATGGTATGAAGAAAACAGAATACTACTGGATTCAAAGGAGGTGTAACATGAGAGTTACTCCAAGGATGAGTTAAAGCTGCACTAGTGCTGAAGTGGGCCATAACCCACAGGCCCAGGATTTTGAGAAGGAACAGATGTACCCTTGATAAAGGAGTACATTTGGAAGAATCAGTGATCCAATCAGCATACGTTTCGTAGGAGTTTACGCAAAACCTGAGAGTTGATAAGGAACAATAATGTTTGTTTTGGCCTGCAGAATCAATGGATTTTTTTTTCGAACTTGGTTCGTCGACAAGAGAAATTCTGCAATGCTTGTGAGGATGACCGAGTGTTAGAATGCGAGATTCGCTAAACCATGTACAAGGTAATGATTTGGGTGCGGGATGGATTGATCACCATACCGACTTACCCTTATTGTTCGCTTTGCTATATGGGATGGTAAAATATGAGTGACTTACCCATAGTAAAGTGACGACGCTCGTTGAAGCCTTGCTTAAACCATAAAATGGTAGGACGATGGAACCCTTTACAGGCAACCGTTGCAAATCGTAGGATAAACGGTGAAGTTCAACCCAGACCCGTTTTCTGCAGGAGAAACCATTAATGGAATACCACCATGAGTGTTTCGATAGTTGTTTAGGGTGGACACAGACCTATCAGCTAAGAAGATCCAGTCTCGGACGAACTTCAACTTTGACGAACCGACCCCAGCTTTTGAGGAAAACTCTATGCTTCTGACAGAAGAGCTTTAATGAAGGAGCTATTGTAAGATATGTGAAGAGACATACATTGTCAGCCCTCCAGAGGAAATATCTGAGTTTATTGGGACCATGACCTTGTTTTTAAGTGTGGTAGCACCCCTGACCTTTCTGACCAAAACTCTTGCTAGAGGACCCCCAACCCCTACCCTTTTCTTGCTAGCCTCTTCGAATCTCGAGGACGAGATTCATTTTAAGTGTGGTAGGTTTGTAACATCCCAAAATTCTAAATTTTGGAATGTTATATTAAATAAATAACTATGCTTGATTGTCTGATTGTTGGTTTGATGGATTGAGTGAAACTGAGTGAAATTTGAAACTTTTGAAAGTTGAATGAGAGGGAATGAAATGACTTTCCCAAAACTTTCCCCTTTGCCTTTTGATCCCAATGGATTCAAATTCATACCAACACCAAAGCCTAGAGTGAGGATGACATGACTTCCTTCATTTTTAAATGAATAGGGTTTTGGAAAAAGATTTGAATTTCATTTGGAAATATTTTCTAATTCATAAGCTTTATGCAACTCAATGATATTCATGAGGGAAGATAAGATGACTTCTTCAATTATGTGAAATAGGAGTTGGAAGTTATAATGAATCAAGTTGAAAATCATTTGAAAGTGCTTTGAAACCCTCTTTCAAATTTTGAGTTTTGAATTTGAATTTCAAACTTTGGCATGTGGGAAACATTTCAAAAACTATGCCTGATAAATACTTGATCAAAAGTATGAGAGGAGCAAACATGACACTCCAAAAATATCAGAGGAAACAATGCCAAAAGATTTGGATTCAAATCTGAAATTTATTTGAATTTGAAAAAAATAGATTTTTATGAAGTTTGGATTTTGCCTTTGGAAAAATGTTCAAATGAAAGGGAATATTCCCCTGATCATTTGGGTAATATATATACCCTATATAAAATATTTATAGATTTGGTGTTATTTTGTTTTAGTTTTATAAAAAAATAAAAAATAAAAGAAAACCCCCAGGGGCGCCAGCCAGGCCACCCCAGGCCCAGCCCGCGCCGCCCCCTCCTCAGCCCCGCGCCAGGCCCAGCCGAGCCGGCCCAACTGGCCAGCCCAGCGCCAGCCGAGCCAGCCAGCTCGCCTTTCCCCCTCGCCCGCTCGCCGAAACCCGTTGGCATCGGCCACCCGACCCCCTCGCCCCTCTCTCCCTCTCGCTGACCCGTGGGCCCCACCCCTCTCCTTTCCCCACTGCCCGATCGCCCTCGCCTGCTGCTCCTTCTTCCTCCTTCCGCAAGTCACGCAGGGCAACGCCGCCGCCGGAATCCCGAACTTCTCGGGATCGCGATCTCCCGATTCGCCCCCTCCT
>NC_041389.1:644032387-644043364 GCF_002162155.2 Triticum dicoccoides
CACCGCCACGGTCGACGCCCGAACGCCACCACCGCCTTGACCTCGCCGCCGACCGTCTCTGACCACCTCCACCGGCGCCACGACCACCGCTGGACTCGCCGCCGCCCGCTTCATCTCCCTGGCCACTCCACCGACGCCGAAGGTCACCGGAGCGCCGCCACCATCGTCGCCCGACGCGCTCGCCGTCGACCACCACCGCGGTGAGCCCTCTCTCCCTCCTCGTCCGTTCGATCTAGATTATACGGCCTAGATTAGATCCACGAATAGATAGGTTTTATTTTGGTTTAGATCGGTTTTATTTTTCGATTTTAGTTCGGTTTAGATCGAACCGGTTCGTTGGTTTTCTATTATTAAACACGCATGCACGTTTCTGTTAAGTCTCGGCCTAGCATAGTATAACTACAGATCGCCCATCTCTTAACCCAGTAGCAATAGGCCACGTTGCCTTTTATTTTTTTTTTGTTTCTGTTTTTTTTACAGAAAAGTTTCAATCTTAGATATTCTGTATCTTTTATTTTATAGATCCAAATTGAGTGATTCTTTTTGCATTACGTCACAAATTTGTTGAAGTTTCTGTTTGTGTCTTTAGTTATCAAGTTTGAGTAGTTTAAATTTTGAGTTTGATGAAATTTGTTCAAATCAGTAATTTGGCCGTATCTTGAGTTTTATAAAATATTTTTGATTGATTCTTTTTCTACTATTTTGTTATTGTTTTGTATATCCAGAGTCATATAGTGATTTATTTTTAGTTTATTTTAAATTAATTTGTTTAGCAAAACAGTACTGTTTTAGTTACAGTTTTGTTTTAGTCTTTTCTTTATTGTTTTTATTAGTTTTAAATTATTTCTTTTTCTCACTCTTGAAAAATTTAGTTTTGTTTCTGTTAGTAAACAAAAGAAATTTTTTTTTTATTTTAAAAATTTATTTTACTTAGTTTTGTATGAGAACTTGTTTAAGTCATAGTTAGTGTTTCATAAAAGCTTTTTATTTGTTCTTTTTGCAAATAAAATTTTATGAAAAATACCTTCTGTTAACTTAGTTGTTTTACTTTGTATTTTCTGTTAGTTTATTAGTTTAGTGTTTTAATTGTTGTTAAGTTTTTACTTAGGACAAACTGTTTTGTGTTATGTCTTAGAGTTTTCTTTAGTAGTTTTGTTGTGTAGTTTTCCTTTGTTCTTATTTGGTGTCCCTTGTTGTTTTGCAATTTATTTGTTGGTTTTATTATGAGTGTTAGAATTGCTTGCTAGTATGTTTGCTTATATGAATGCTATGTTTGACTATATAGATTTTAAACGGAGTGACGATTAGTTCTACCAAGTCATTTTCTGACAGCGTTGTTATCTTCATCAAGTATTACCAGGCAAGTTCACTTTGACCATGCTTTCATACCTATGTTTTATTGCATTTAGTGTCATCTTCGCAACAATCCCTCCAGTAGTGATATTGAATTCTTGTAGTTGATTAGTATGCATGAGGTAGGAACCCATCACCCTGTTACCAAGCCCGGGACGTTATTTATTTTAATGCTACGCTATAGTAGACGGGGTTTGGTATGAGTGCTCGAGAGTGGTGTGAAGAAGGAGGACTCTACGTCAATGACGACAACTCCATGATGGCATCTGCAAGGACTGCATTTTCAAGGCCTCAAGACTTCAAGACTCGAGACAAGAATTCAATACACACTACTGGGTGAAGGACGGTTGACGGGCACCCTGGAGAAACCAGTGGTTGGCCGGGATGCATGGAGAAGCGCCATGACATCTTGCGGAAAGCTTCACCCAGACTCAAAGAGACGGAAGAATACTTCATGCCCGGAAGCTTACCTGTGCAACCGCAAGTCACTATGGGCTCTGGCTTGGTTGACCTTAGTTGTGACTCTGGCTGGGACGGTACTAGCAGATGTAGAACTACGGTAGGACGGATGGGTACCGGACAGTGGTCAGAGGAACTCTTTGGAAGACCATGTTTCGGTCATCTTGTTCTCAAACACCCTGAAGTGCGAGAACGTAAAGAGAGGGATCGAATCTTGCGGGTAAAGTGTACAAACCTCTGCAGAGGGTTATAACCTAATCGATTAGCCGTGTCCCCGGTTACGGACAATTTGAGCATCTGGACTTGGATCTATCTCGGAACTCTCAACACCGGACTGATAACTTAATTGTGGGCAACTTATGATGATTTTGGGCTATGAGACATCGGTTGGCGGAACCATGTCATGATAGAAAACTCCATAGTACAGACTTTATTTATTCCTTTGATGTAGGGAAAACAAATCAGCTTTTACGCAAACAAAACTCAGACACAGAGCCACAAAGCCATATTGCATATAGTATAGTTTTATCATCTGTTTTCTCATGTTGTGATCTTGCCGGTACATTCAATGTACTGACCTACACGGCTGCAACGTATCATGTTGCAGATATTTCCTCGACGAGTAAGAATTACGATACAGGGTTACGGTCTACACTCAACCTGCCGATGGCGTTGATGGGACTCCACACCCGTTTGATTGTTTCCGCTGAGTATTATGAGGTATATATCATTTTACGTATTTATACATGTGATTGCACTTTGATATATACATTGATGTACTGTGTGTGCCAGCATACTGATCCAGAGATGGCACAGTAACACAGAGGCTTGACCGTCTGAGGTCGGGTCGCTACACGGGAGATCCGTCTCGGCGCTCTCACCTTCATCGCCGACGACTCCGCTTGGCTCCAGGAGGCTCCACTCAACGTTGATGCGCTCCCCGTCCGCGGTGCGACGCATTTTCGCGCATGTGTCCGCGGCGTTCTGCTGCGGAAACCGTCGACTCCATATCGGTCGACTCCCTTATCGATCACCCTCCCGGTCTCCCGCCAGCGCAAGCGCTCTGGTCGGTCGAGACTCCAGCGGTGGGTGAGGCACGCGGTGGCTCGCCAGACGGCCACCACCCAAGTTGCGGCAATCGAGCCCGACGAATCTCTCTACGGCCTGTTCGATCTGTCGACTGGCTCCGTAGAGACTCAGTGATCCAGCGGCAGAGGTCTTGATGGTCAACGGGCCTCGCAGCCCTCCCGGTTTCCCTCGCGAGGACGGGGTAGACGGTGGAGGCGACCCCGCTCAAGTCCATGAAGAGTACCAGCCCGAGCCACTTGATTCCCTGCAAAGGGAAGAACTTCGCCGCAGGAACATGGATGCCATGCATACTCCCATCGCAGGAGAAACCCCCGAGGCTCATGCCTTGGAGGAGGCACGTTTGGCCAACTTGGCTAAACGCGCTCGTCTGGAGAATCTTCAGCGAGCACTCGACGAGTGCGCGCGGCAACGAGTACCCGTCTCCAATCGGTGTCAACTCTTCCCGCCGACTCAGGTATATCGAACCCCGATTCAGAATTTAGCAGCTGCAACCCGTATAGCAGAGTCCATCCAGCCCTCTCAGTCGGAAGCTGGCAGAGGCTTGATGCAGATCAGAGATTTGCTCTGGGCAGCAGGAGATCAGAATTCAACCGTGTCACAGTCATGTAACAGAATTCACAGTCGATCCGTCGCTGCGAATACGGTTCAGTCGGCTCACAGTCCCAGATCGCCTCCGCGGCGTGAAGGACGCGAGAATCAGCGAGACCAGTACGGTGACCGACATGATCGTGATGATAGGCGTCGAGTGCCCACTCCCCCCCGAGGGGTGGGTCTTACGCTCCTCAGCAGCAGGATGACAGGCGTCAACTCAGTGTGGGGCGAAGAGCTCCGGTCGACCCCAGGGAACCAGGCTTTGACGCGCGATCCATCATCGTGCAAGGCTTGGTCAATCGGAACAGGGCTCATCGAGGTGGCCCTGATAGAGATGCGCCCACTAGCAGTCAAGTGCATGTTTCTGGTCCAGAATGTTTCAGCAGGGCTATCAGAGCCGCGGTGATTCCCCCCAACTTTAGGTTGGCAACTGGAGTAAGCAAGTTCACTGGTGAGTCTAAGCCTGAAACCTGGCTTGAGGACTACCGAGTGGCAGTACAGATTGGTGGCGGGAATGATGAGGTGGCCATGAAGCATTTGCCACTCATGTTGGAAGGTTCTGCCAGAGCATGGTTGAATCAGTTACCTCCAAGCAGCATTTACACTTGGGAAGATCTGTCCCGAGTGTTCATCAGAACATTTGAGGGAACTTGCAAGTGACCAGCTGGATTGACAGAGCTGCAAGTTTGTGTGCAGAAGACGAATGAGACTCTAAGAGAGTATATTCAGAGATGGATCACTTTGCATCATACCGTGGAGAACGTGTCTGATGATCAGGCAGTCTGCGCCTTCAAGGATGGTGTTAAGAACAGAGAATTGAGTTTGAAGTTTGGTCGAACCGGAGACATGACCCTGAGTCGAATGATGGAGATTGCTACCAAGTATGCCAACGGCGAAGAGGAAGACCGACTCCGAAGCGGCAAGTACAAGCGGAGTCAGTCGGAGAAGAGAAACACCAGTCGGAAGCAGAAGCGGAAGGCCGAACCAGCAGCTCCTGGAGAGGCTCTGGCCGTGACTCGGGGCAAGTTCAAAGGGAAACCCAAAGGATCCTGGAACCCCAAGAAGGTGAAGGATAAAGAAGGAAATGACGTGATGGATATGCCGTGTCACATCCACACGAAGAAAGACGAAGAGGGTAATATCATCTACCCGAAGCATACCACTCGCCAGTGTCGACTCCTGATCCAGCAGTTCCAAGGAAAGCAGTCCAAGGACAAGGAAAAGGAGTCGGACAAAGGCGAAGACAAGGAAGACAGTGAGGGAGGATATCCTCATGTTAACTCCACTCTGATGATTTTTGCGGATGTGGAAAGCAAGAGCCGACTAAAGGTTATTAACCGTGAGGTGAACATGGTTGCCCCGGCGAAACCAAGTTATCTGAGATGGTCCCAAACACCCATTACATTCGACCAGTCTGATCACCCGACTCATATAGCCACCCCTGGGAGGCAAGCTTTGGTGGTCGACCCGGTTGTCGAAGGCACTCGGCTGACGAAGGTGCTGATGGACGGTGGTAGCGGACTGAACTTATTGTATGCAGACATGCTGAAAGGAATGGGCGTTCCGATGTCCCGACTGAGCACCAGTAACATGAGTTTTCATGGAGTTATACCAGGGAAGAAAGCCGAATCACTCGGCCAAATAGCTCTGGACGTGGTGTTTGGTGATTCAAAGCATTTTCGCTAGGAGAAGCTGACGTTTGAGGTCGTGGATTTTCAGAGCGCGTACCACGCTATTTTGGGGAGACCAGCTTACGCACGGTTCATGGCTCGACCATGTTACGTATACCTCAAACTGAAGATGCCCGGCCAAAAAGGAGTGATCACTGTCACTGGTGATCGGAAAAAGGCAGAAGAGTGTTTCCAGAAAGGCTCAAAGATTGCCGATTCCCAGGTGATAGCGGTCGAGTTTGAAGAATATAAGCAAAATGCGGATCCGAGTGATATGCTGCGAGCCAAGAAACCCGCCACAGAGTCAGCATTTCAGTCGTCCGGTGAGACGAAGCCCGTCCACATTCACCCGACCGATCCCAATGCAGCTCCGACCCACATCTCCACAACACTCGACCCAAAATAGGAAGAAGCGCTCATCCAGTTCCTCCGTGAGAACTGGGACATTTTTGCATGGAAGCCAGCTGACATGCCGGGTGTTCCCAGGGGACTGGCTGAGCATCGTCTTAGAGTCGACTTAGCAGCAAAACCAGTTAAAGAACATCTTCGGCGGTCCGCCGTCCAGAAGAGAAAAGCTATTGGTGAGGAGGTGGCTCGACTATTGGCGGCAGGATTTATCCGAGAGATATACCACTCCGAGTGGCTCGCCAATGTCGTCATGGTTCCTAAGAAGGACAACTCACTCCGAATGTGCATTGATTTCAAGCACATCAATCGGGCCTGCCCTAAAGATCATTTTCCTCTCCCTCGCATTGATCAAATTGTTGACTCGACCGCGGGATGCGAGAGATTGTCTTTTCTAGACGCCTATTCCGGGTACCATCAGATCCGTCTGTACAGACCCGATGAGATAAAAACAGCTTTCATCACTCCATTCGGGTGTTTCTGCTATATCACCATGCCTTTCGGTCTCAAGAATGCCGGAGCCACGTTTATGCGAATGATTCAGAAGTGTTTGCTCACTCAAATCAGTCGGAATGTGGAAGCGTATATGGATGATATCATGGTCAAGTCGCGAAAAGGTTCCGACCTGCTCACTGACCTCGCCGAAACATTTGCCAACCTCAGGAGGTATGATATCAAGCTCAATCCATCAAAGTGCACATTCGGAGTTCCTGGTGGCAAGTTACTCGGTTTTCTCGTTTCCGAACGAGGAATCAACGCTAATCCAGAAAAGATCGGCACTATACTCCGAATGAAACGCCCCGTGCGAGTGCACGATGTCCAGAAGCTTACTGGATGCTTGGCCGCATTAAGTCGATTCATCTCACGACTCAGTGAAAAGGCATTGCCTCTTTACCGACTGATGAAGAAGGCAGACAAGTTCGAGTGGACTCCAGAAGCTGATGCAGCGTTTGCCGAGCTAAAAGCTCTGCTCTCCTATTTACTCGGTCACCTCTTGCTTTAGGGCAAGGCCTTCCCCGTTTCTTGGGACCGGCGGCGGCGGCGGCGGCTCAGATCTACGCAAGCTGTTGTGACGGCAGCGGTGGCATCACTCCGACAGCACGAGCTGCTCCTCCCCTTCTTGGACTTGCAACATACAAACACCCCTCCTCTGTTAGCACCACACACATTTTGCATATCTTGAACGTGTGCGATACTGGACGCATAGCAAACAACACGGTAGATTAAATGTTTGTGATAGACATCCTGCCACACTGTCCAACTAAATAATTGCTCCCAATGTCGGTTGCATCAGAATTTTTTTGTCAAATAGCGTGTGCGGTCTATCATCCCACATGATTATGGCATACAAAACATTTTGAACGTTTTCTGTATCACAAATTCAATAGTCACATGTGGGATAGGTTGGTGTATTGCATATGTTTGTTTTTGCCAAAACGTCTGCATCCTCGAGTACTATCACACAAGGTTATCTTGTATCGTATGGGATGGAACTGTGTCAGCGAAAGGTGTTTAAACCGTTTGTATATGATTTAACTGCACTAGTGGCCATATCTAACGTGTTTTTTTGTGAAATTACCAAAATATGAAATTGAGAAAATGAAGTGCCATTACATATTTTGTACTTTTCTAAAGCACAAGGGCTCATCCCATAAAGAACAATACATTTCGCTATATTATCCTACAAGATAGCATAATATGCATATCCAAGTGAAACTATTATTTCAAATTATTCCCGAATAAACAAATATACTGCTCGCACAAACGTGTGAGCCACTGTGCTAGTTACATACCAGGCGGGACATTCACAAGGAAAAAAGTACCAAAGGTTGGAATCAAGTTTTGAACACTTGCTAACTGAAACAGAAGCAACTTTTCAACACGAACACTGCATTGCTGACTGAAACTGGAACCAACAAGGTACCACCCATTCTTTCTCAGAGAAAATGCAATGCAACTGTAACAAAATATAGCATCCATAATCTTTCCAAGTTATATGTTCTGATAGTAAACTATGCATTACATACACTGCATGTTCAGTAGTACAAATGGAGCAGCCACATCCAACTTAAGGATGGGCCAAAGACAACTCAATCTTCAAGCATATCAATCAAGTAAAAGACATTAGGTTCCTCAGGTATAATCAACCTTGTCCGCAACATCAATGGAATCAGCATTGACAAACCATTGCCATGCTTATTCTGAAAAATCATCAACTCAATTTACAAATAACACTTGAAGGGATCAGCAGTTGACAAATCATGGGGATCCAAACACTCCTCATTATAACTTCGTACGAATTCCAATTGCACATCTCGAGAAGCTCTATTTTCCATTTCTAGCAACCTGTATTGATTAGCCAACCATTCCTTGCTGTTGATCTTGTTGCTGACCACCCGTTCCTTGTTGATGCTATCACGGACCCCAAATTTGATTTGCTTCAGCAATTTTGCGTTCAAAACAAAGAACTTGGCAAATCCAACACCTTGCTTACTGGCTAGGTAATTTTTCAACACCAGTTTTTTTAGATGGGTCTCAAGGCATTTGACAGGATCTAGTGGGTCGTATTGACGTGCATCTTTCATACCTATCTTTAAGCTGTGTTTCTCCCACTGAAAAAGTAAAGAGGAAACATGTTAATGTAAATTTTGATTAGACTAGCTGACATGTCCAATAGATTATTATTTTGACATTTACAGAAAGCAAAGATGAATACTTACAATGACATGAAGCTTCTCCAAGCAGGGGAAGCATCTTAAGACATCAATAACAGCATTCAAATCGGTGGCCGAAAACTTGAGAGCCAAAACCTTCATTGTGTCTATGGTATTATTCAAGCTTGTTGGGATCAAACTCTGAACAAAACAATGAACATAAAGCAAATATTAAGAATGTAACAATGCTGCATGCAGAAGTCAAGATTATTTCTGCTGTTGGTACCTTGAAGACTATATTAGCAATCTCAATTTCAGGGATACAGGGAGACAAAGGGCCTAATATCTCCAGTTTAGGTGCCTTAATTACCCGGACAGTATCACCGCCTGCACCCGGACAAGGTAGTAGCAGCCTTTCAAGGAGAGGGGCGTCCTCAATGAACAATTCTCCTTTGCCTGAAAAACAAGCGCAGAGGCTCACGCTCCTAAGACTTTTGGAGCTAATGCCCAAGCGCGAGCAATTCGCGTCACAAATATCCTCCAATTTAAGTGACTCCAAGACATTGCAGGCAGAGAGCACCCGCCGAAAGACATCCTCGCAGATGAAAACGCGAAACAGGGTGAGCTGCTTGAGGGTGGGAAAACTCATCGAAGGAGCAATCTGATTTGGGAATTCGCAGAAGCTGATTGTGGCCACGAGGAGGGATGCTAAGCGGAACACGGATGGTGGCAGCGGGTAAAGCTTCCGAGGTTCATAGCCCAAGAACTCAAAGCTGATGTCGAGCTCCTGAAGCTTGTCAAGGGCTCGGGAATGGAACCAGTTCTCGACCTGAGCGGCTTCCTCGGCATGCCGTTTCTTGTCTTTGTGGAGGCGGATGTCGTGGAAGCGGAAGCGGCGGGCGGGGCCAGGGTGGTCGGCGAGGATCCTGGAGACGACGGAGAAGCGCTTGAAGGCGTTGGAGCAGAGGAAAAAGGCATCATCAATGTTGAGAGGCGAGGAGCGCCAGAGGGGACGCCATCTGCGGGCGATGGCCTGCGTGCGCGCGCCGTCTTTGGTGGGGAGGAGGGAGATGATGGTGCCGAGGATGTCATCGGGGAGTTTGCTGATGAGATCCCCGTCGCCGACGAGCTCGCCATCCCGGTCCCGCGGCCGGCGCCTCTTGGCCGCGGGTTCCGCCGCCTTCTTTTTCCTCTTCATGCCCCGTGGCTGGCGAGTTGGAGAAGTTGGATGGGAGGTGGGAGGGCTCTTGAGATGAGGAGGGGGAGCCGGCGTGTTGCTTTGAATTTAAGCTGGTGAGGGGGCTCTCATCGCGTCTCGTGCCGGAAACGAAGCGTCCGGCCAGCGGTGACTGCGTCGGGAACGGAGGGAGCCACGCGGGGCAGCCGATTGGGCACACACCGGACTTGAATCGCCTCGTCTCCACTCCGCTGCGACCCAATGCGGGCGCACGTCATTATTGGGGCCGAGTTGCGTGCGCCGTCCAGCCCCGGTCGTATGCGTGTTCTGCACATGCATGGTTTCTCGATCGGCTTGATGGAATAACAGCAGGCCCTCGTGAGCGGGTTTCTCTCTTTTCATTATTAGTGACTTTTTGTTGATTATTAGGAGCACTGCTATTGATACGGTTAGACGATGATGCAGTCTGAACCATCCATGTTTGGAACTTTTTTTCTGTTTTATTTTTTTCATGTATCCATTTTTAAAAATGTTCAGAATTTCAAAAAATGATCAAATTTTCAAAAAGTGTTCAGGATTCCATAATTTGGTTCGCGTTCTGAAAAAAATGTTCGGGGCTTTAAATTTATGTTCTTGTTCCAAATTTAGTTCCCATTTCTCTGCAAAATGTTCGCATTTTCAGAAAGACCAAAGATTCGAAACAATGTTTGCTTTTTAAAAGAAAGTTCGCTACAATACCTGCCAATTTTAACATATTGTTCATGTTTTAAAAATGTTTATGTTTTTGAAAAAACATCAAAGTTCAAAAAATGATTGTATTTTAAATAAATGCTCGCTACAGTACCTCCTATTCTCAAAAAAAAATTGGGTTTTCAGAAAACATTCTCATGTTATCAGCTTCTACAACTTCTTTGAAGTAGGCACAAGCGCCTGTTTGTTATAGTGGTTATCTGCTCGCTCTTTGCAGCAGGCCCGCTCACGTGTTCGAACCCTCGCATAGTATTATTCTTTTTGTGGCATATTTTTCAAAATAGGCTTCCGCCCCACTTTATTAATAAAGCAACCAACCGTCCATACAACAAATAGCACAAGACCGAAATAAAAACGTATGTTGGGGGCTCAGCACAAGCACGCAAAAGAAAACATGAAAGAAAAGCAGAAAAAGACCAACAAGTGGCCACTACATCAAGGGGTAGCCGGCGAAGCAAGTCACCCAACCGTGCCATGAAGCGCATCCAACATCAAGCCTGGCCGGTCGCTATCCCGATACCGAGCCAGCGGTGCCAGTGCTGCAAGAATGCAAATTTTTGAAGTAGGAGTCAGAGGCCCAGCGAAGGAAGACCCGCTCAATCACCATCTTATTACGCGTCGCCAAACAGTCCAAGCTAACGTCACAAAAACTAGTGAAAAGATATGCCTTTTCCTCCCAGTCTGGACCGCTCTGGCCTGGAGGAAGCCGGTCAGGTCTAGACCATCCCAGCCCGGCCCGAGCACCTCCGGAACAAAGCTCCACAGCACGCGTTCCGCTGTGCAAGAGAAGAGGATGTGGGTCCTTGTTTCCGACACCCCACATAAGGGA
>NC_041389.1:644043877-644063626 GCF_002162155.2 Triticum dicoccoides
CATATTTATATTTAAATGAATATATTTTAAACATATAAGTTCACTTAAAAAAATAAAACCATCGATTTGAAAAATGTTAACAAACGATAAAGAAATGTTGGCACAATTACAAAATGTAGATAACTTACAGAAAATGTTGATGACAATTAAAAAATGTTTATGCATTTACAAAGAAATGTTTTCGAGAAATGTGCACACAATGTATAAAAATGTTTTGCGTAGTATAGAAACAGTGTTTCGTACCATTACCATTAAAAAAATTGATGTGTATTTGAGAAAATGTTGACCATGCATTCAAAAGGCTGTTCAAACATGTATTAGAAGAAAAATTACATCATCAACAGAACGTAAAAAAATACTTGCTTATTGGTATTTAGAATTGTTTCGTCCCAAAAATAATGTACATGAGATTTTTAAAAATACTCCAGGTTTCACAGAATTGTTTGTGACATTTAAGAAAATGTTTACACAATGCAAAGAAAGTACGCATGGTTTTAAGAAATCTTTAACTGCCATTTAAAAATGTGTGTTGCGTTTTAAAAGAATAATCATGTTTTCCCAAACAGAAGTCCGTGAAAAAAATGCTTGTGCAATGTAGAAAAAATGATCTCATCGTTTGAATTTTTTCTATTGCCACCAAACAAACGTTAAGCGCATATTTGTAAAATGTTGATCATGTTTCCAAAAAAGTGTTCAAAACATGTTTACAAGACAAAAAAATGTACGTCGAGTCTTTGAGAAATGTACAATGTGTATCGAAACACATGTTCATGTTCACAATGAAAATATACACTGTGTACTAAAGAAAAGTTGACATGTGTTAAACAATAAAAAGTGATGAAACCAAAGTAAAAAATACAAAGAAAACTGAAGTACAAGGAAGAAACAAACCCAAAGAAACAAAGAAAACCAAAGTACAACAAAGAGAGAAAAAAACCAAAGTAAAGCGATGAAGAAACAAAGAAAACCAAAGTACAATGGAGAAAAAAAGAAAAAGAAAATAAATGCACAAAACCAAAACAAGAAGCAAGAAAAAGAAAAAGGGAAAAAATAAAGAAAAAAATTGGACAAGTCCTTCGAGCAGGCGATCAAACATCGCAATCGAAAGAAAAAACAATGTAATCAACCGACCCAGTTACGACGGGAACGAAAAAGCTAAAGGCGAAATGGAAGCTATACTAGCTATAAGCGAGATATAGTCTTCGTGCAATGCTACGTGGAAAATCCTATTTGACGCGCGCCGCGTCAAGTAGATGGCCTAACGCACAGGCGCGCTTGACTACCGTGCAAAGTGGGTTGTCCCATTTAACATAGCACAGTATTTCAGTTTTTGGACCCTTCTGAAAGATTCTGTCTGATTGTTTATATCTTTCCCATAAAACAAGATTTTCTATATGTTTTTCCTGTTGGTTCTGTGTTTTATCAAGTTTTCTTTCTTTCTTCAATTTTTCTTAATCCCCCTTTTCTTTCCCCTTTTGTTTTGTTTCTTCAATTTTATTTTTCATATTTTCATAATTCAAAGATTTCAATTAATGTCCAAATATTCAAAAGAATCAGCATTGTTTCTAAAATTCCTTAAAATATTTCAAAATATAAATTTCTTGTTATTTTTCGAAATTTTTTTGTCTTTTCAATTCTATTTGGAACTACAGAATATTTCTATTATTGGGAAAATTTATAAAACTTCAAAAAAATCCCAAAAATTCAAAAACAGTTCGTTAATATCTTACAAATGTTGGAAATTTCAATTTTTTCATAATTTTCAAATTTGTTCACTTAAAAAAATGTTCTATTTTCTAGAAAATTTTACTTTTTGATAGTTTTTCAGAATTTCAAATATTATTCACAACTTTCAAGTAATGCTCCGGAAAAAAAAATGATATTTAAAATGTATTCTCCTTTTTTTGGAAAAAATGCTCAGAAGTTCAATTTTTTCCACAATTTTCATATTTGTTCACATTTTAGAAAAGGTTCATATTTTCCCTAAACAAATTAATTTTTAACAATTGTTGGAAACTTCAAAAGTTTTTCAAAAAATTCAAGAAATGTTCAAAAAAATATTTGAAATTGAAAATAGATTCTCCTTTTACCAAAAAATGTCCGCGACTTCAATTTTTTTTCAAACTTAAAAAATTGTTCATATTCTTAAAAACTTGTTCGCACATTTTTACCTCTGTAGCAGTGTCGTTCATACCTGCTTGTCGCTAGCTTGGTTCGATTCGGTTTCTATGGATGGATGGGTCGGCCCAGTAGGACTGGCAGTGTGTGCATCACGCCCTCCATTATGAAGTCCTGCGCTACATGTCGATCGGATGATAATAAATTAAAAAGATCAACCGTCTCGGCAGACATGGATGGAACCCTGAATAACCACCCTACCTCTCCCATGTGACTGCCAACCTTTGCAACAAGGCTAGTGTTGCACTCAGCCTTCTGGCAAGAGGAGCCTTGTTGCAATCTCGCACAAACCATTTTTTCTTCCCTTTGAAACAAGACCCATGCAGGTCGGCCGTGTGGCGGCCGGCGCTGGCGACGGGGCTGTTTGCTCAGGCGGCAGTAACCTGCTTCCGGTGGTTTAACGGTGGGGGATGCGGGCTGGCGGCTGACATGGTGGTGTTCGTGGCTGTCGGGCCGCCGTTGGTGGTACGGGGGAGTGGTTGTGGCCCCCCTTCTCCTGGTGATGGGCGGACGTTGCGTGAGGTTGGCCTACTGCCGGACGACCGGCATCGGTGGCTCGTGCGCGATGACGGCTCCGGATTTGGGGCTCATGCTTGGGTTGACCGGTTGGACACGAGGCGGGTCGGAGCATGAGCTCCGGGTAGGTGGGGTTAGGCGTGGTCCGGGTGGTGCTCGCGGGTGATGTGGTCCTTCTACTTGCGGGTGCGATGGGCATCGACGGTTGTCGGGATTTGGCTACACGGTCGGCTAGTGATACGTCCATTTTGCATCATGCTTTTATATCAATATTTATCGCATTATGGGCTGTTATTACACATTATATCTCAATACTTATGGCTATTCTCTCTTATTTTACAAGGTTTACCATGAAGAGGGGCGAATGCCGGCAGCTGGAATTCTGGCTGGAAAAGGAGCAAACATTGGAAACCTATTCTGCACTGCTCCAAAAATCCTGAAACTCCACGAAACTTATTTTTGGAATTAATAATAATTATTAAGCGGAAGAAACACCTGAGGGGGCCCACACCCTGGCTAGGAGGGTGGGGGCGCCCACCCCTACTAGGCGCGCCCCTGTCTCCTGGGCCCCCTGGTGGCCCTCCGGTGTCCATCTTCTGCTATATGAAGGCTTTTACCCTAGAAAAAATCGTGGGCAAGCTTACGGGACGAAACTCCACCGCCACGAGGCGGAACCTTGGCGGAACCAATCTAGGGCTCCAGCGGAGCTGTTCTGCCGGGGACACTTCCCTCAAGGAGGGGAAAATCATCACCATCATCATCACCAACGATCCTCTCATTGGGAGGGGGTCAATCTCCATCAACATCTTCACCAGCACCATCTCCTCTCAAAATCCTAGTTCATCTCTTGTATCCAATCTTGTATCAAAACCACAAATTGGTGCCTGTGGGTTGCTAGTAGTGTTGATTACTCCTTGTAGTTGATGCTAATTGGTTTACTTGGTGGAAGATCATATGTTCAGATCCTTAATGCATATTATTACTCCTCTGATTATGAACATGAATATTCTTTGTGAGTAGTTACGTTTGTTCCTGAGGACATGGGTGAAGTCTTGCTATTAGTAGTCATGTGAATTTGGTATTCGTTCGATATTTTGATGAGATGTATGTTGTCTTTCCTCTAGTGGTGTTATGTGAACGTCGACTACATGACACTTCACCATTATTTGGGCCTAGAGGAAGGCATTGGGAAGTAATAAGTAGATGATGGGTTGTTAGAGTGGCAGAAGTTTAAACCCTAGTTTATGCGTTGCTTTGTTAGGGGCTGATTTGGATCCATATGTTTAATGTTGTGGTTAGGTTTACCTTAATACTTCTTTTGTAGTTGCGGATGCTTGCAATATGGGTTAATCATAAGTAGGATGCTTGTCCAAGTAAGGGCAGTGCCCAAGCACAAGTCCACCCACATATCAAATTATCAAAGTACCGAACGCGAATCATATGAGCGTGATGAAAACTAGCTTGACGATAATTCCCATGTATCCTCGGGAGCTCTTTTCTCATTATAATAAATTGTCCAGGCTTATCCTTTACTACAAAAAGGATTGGGCCACCTTGCTGCACTTTATTTACTTGTTACTCGTTACAATTTATCTTATCACAAAACTATCTGTTACCTACAATTTCAGTGCTTGCACAGAAAACCTTACTGAAATCCGCTTATCATTTCCTTCTGCTCCTCGTTGGGTTCGACACCCTTACTTATCGAAAGGACTACTATAGATCCCGTACACTTGTGGGTCATCAAGACTCTTTTCTGGCGCCGTTGCCAGGGAGTGTAGCGCTTTTGGTGAGTGGAGCTTGGTAAGGAAACATTTATATAGTGTGCTGAAATTTTCTGTTACTTGTCACTATAGAAACTAATCCTTTGAGGGGCTTGTTTGGGGTATCTTCGCCCCGACCAGAAGAGCAAAGAGTTGGTCCTCAACCTACTGAACTTATTGAAAATATTTACTTTGATATTCCTTCGGGTATGGTAGAGAAACTGCTAGCTAATCCATTTGCAGGAGATGGAACATTGCATCCCGATTTACACCTTATCTTTGTGGATGAAGTTTGTGGATTATTTAAGCTTGCAGGTATTCCCGATGATGCTGTTAAAAGGAAGGTCTTCCCTTTATGTTTGAAGGGAGATGCATTCACATGGTATAGGCTATGTGATGATACGGGATCTTGGAATTATAAACGATTGAAGTTGGAATTTCACCAGAAGTTCTATCCTATGCATCTTGTTCATCGTGATCGTAATTACATATATAATTTCTGGCCTCGCGAAGGAGAAAGCATCGCTCAAGCTTGGGGGAGGCTCAAATCAATGTTATATTCATGCCCCAATCATGAGCTCTCCAGAGAAATGATTATTCAAAAATTTTATGCTCGGCTTTCTCTCAATGATCGCAACATGCTCGATACTTCCTGTGTTGGTTCTTATATGCTGAAGACTATTGAATTCAAATGGGACTTATTGGAAAGAATTAAACGCAACTCTGAAGATTGGGGTTCCGACGATGGTAAGGAGTCAGGTATGACACCTAAGTTTGATTGTGTTAAATCTTTTATGGATACCGATGCTTTTCGTGGATTTAGCGCTAAATCTGGACTTGACTATGAGATAGTAGCTTCTTTTTGTGAATCTTTTGCTACTCACGTTGATCTCCCTAAGGAGGAGTGGTTTAAATATAATCCTCACATTGAAGTAAAAGTAGTTGCACCTATTACAGTTGAAGAAAAGACTGTCACCTATAGTGATCCTGTTGTTCCTACTACTTATGTTGAGAAACCTCCTTTTCCTGTTAGGATAAAGGATCATGCTAAAACTTTGACTATTGTTCATAAGAGTAATACTAGGACTTATACACCTCCTAAGCAAACCAAAGTTGAACCTAGTATTGCTATGGTTAAAGATCTCTTGGATGATGATTTAGATGGGCATGTTATTTATTTCTGTGGTGAGACTGCTAATATTGTTAGACCAGATACTAAGATACATAGACCTGTGGTAGGCATGCCTGTTATTTCTGTTAAAATAGGAGATCATTGTTATCATGGTTTATGTGATATGGTTGCTAGTGCTAGTGCAATACCCTATGACTTATATAAAGAAATTATGCATGATTTTGCA
This sequence comes from Triticum dicoccoides, assembly GCF_002162155.2. Taxonomy (NCBI): domain Eukaryota; kingdom Viridiplantae; phylum Streptophyta; class Magnoliopsida; order Poales; family Poaceae; genus Triticum; species Triticum dicoccoides. Next base: position 644,049,693 of record NC_041389.1, read on the forward strand.
CTACTATTAAGCTTGCCAATAGGGATACCATTAAGCCAGTTGGGATTGTTAGAGATGTTGAAGTCTTGTGTGGGAAGGTTAAATATCCTGCTGATTTTCTTGTTCTTGGTTCCCCACAAGATGACTTTTGTCCCATTTTTTTTGGTAGACCCTTCTTGAATACTATTAATGCTAAGATTGATTGTGAAAAGGATACTGTCACAATTGGCTTAGAGGGCATGTCTCATGAGTTTAATTTTGCTAAGTTTCATAGACAACCTCGTGATAGAGAATCACCTAGTAAGGATGAGATTATTGGTCTTGCTTCTATTGTCGTGCCTCCTACTAATCCGTTAGAACAATATTTGCTTGGCCATGAAAATGATATGTTTATGAAGGAAAGAAGGGAAATAGATGAAGTGTTCCTTAAACAGGAACCTATGCTGAAACACAACCTTCCCGTTGAAATTCTTGGGGATCCCCCTCAACCTAAGGGTGATCCCGTGTTTGAACTCAAACCATTACCTGATAATCTTAAGTATGCTTATCTTGATGAAAAGAAAATATATCCTGTTATTATTAGTGCTAACCTTTCAGAGCAAGAAAAAGAAAGATTATTAAAAACTCTGAAGAAGCACCATGCTGCTATTGGATATACTCTGGATGATCTCAAGGGCTTTAGTCCCACGTTATGTCAACACAAAATTAATTTGGAGGACAATGCCAAACCAGTTAGAGATCCTCAACGACGACTGAATCCCAAGATGAAAGAAGTGGTAAGAAAGGAGATACTAAAGCTCCTTGAGGTAGGTATAATTTATCCCGTTGCTGATAGTGATTGGGTAAGCCATGTCCATTGTGTTCCTAAAAAGGGAGGTATCACTGTCGTTCCTAATGATAAAGATGAATTGATCCCGCAAAGAATTATTACAGGTTATAGGATGGTAATTGATTTTCGTAAATTAAATAAAGCTACTAAGAAAGATCATTACCCTTTACCTTTTATTGATCAAATGTGAGAAATACTATCCAAACACACACATTTTTGCTTTCTAGATGGTTATTCTGGTTTCTCGCAAATACCTGTGTCGGCGGGGGATCAATCAAAAACTACTTTTACTTGCCTTTTTGGTACTTTTGCTTATAGACGTATGCCCTTTGGTTTATGTAATGCACCTGCTACCTTTCAAAGATGCATGATGGCTATATTCTCTGACTTTTGTGAAAAGATTTGTGAGGTGTTCATGGATGATTTCTCCGTTTATGGATCCTCTTTTGATGATTGCTTGAGCAACCTTGATCGAGTTTTGCAGAGATGCGAAGACACTAGTCTCGTCTTGAATTGGGAAAAGTGCCACTTTATGGTTAATGAAGGCATTGTCTTGGGGCATAAGATTTCCGAGAGAGGTATTGAAGTTGATAAGGCTAAAGTTGATGCTATTGAGAAGATGCATGTCCCAAGGACAAAAAAGGTATAAGAAGTTTCCTTGGTCATGCTGGTTTTTATAGGAGGTTCATTAAGGACTTTTCTAAAATCTCTAGACCTCTGACTAATTTATTGCAAAAAGATATTCCTTTTGTCTTTGATGATGATTGTGTAGAAGCATTTGAAATACTTAAGAAAGCTTTGATCACTGCACCTATTGTTCAGCCACCTGATTGGAATTTACCCTTTGAAATTCTGTGCGATGCTAGTGATTATGCTGTAGGTGTTGTTCTAGGGCAAAGAGTTGATAAGAAATTGAATGTTATCCAATATGCTAGTAAGACTCTTGATACTGCCCAGAAAAATTATGCTACTACTGAAAAAGAATTCTTTGCAGTTGTGTTTGCATGTGATAAGTTTAGACCTTATATTGTTGATTCCAAGGTTACTATTCACACTGATCATGCTGCTATTAAATATCTTATGGAAAAGAAAGATGCTAAGCCTAGACTCATTAGATGGGTTCTCCTGCTCCAAGAATTTGATTTGCATATTATTGATAGAAAGGGAGCTAAGAACCCCATTGCAGACAACTTGTCCAGGTTAGAGAATGTTCTTGATGTCCCACTGCCTATTGATGATAGCTTTCCTAATGAACAATTAGCGGTCGTTAATGCTTCTCGTACTGCTCCTTGGTATGCTGATTATGCTAATTACATTGTTGCTAAATTTATACCTCCTAGTTTCACATACCAGCAAAAGAAAAAGTTCTTTTATGATTTAAGACATTACTTCTGGGATGACCCACACCTTTATAAAGAAGGAGTAGATGGTGTTATTAGACGTTGTGTACCTGAGCATGAACAAGAACAAATCCTACGCAAGTGTCACTCTGAATCCTATGGAGGACACCACGCTAGAGATAGAACTGCACATAAGGTACTGCAATCTGGTTTTATTGGCCTACTTTCTTCAAAGATGCTCGTAAGTTTGTCTTATCTTGTGATGAATGTCAAAGAATTGGTAATATTAGTAGACGTCAAGAAATGTCTATGAATTATTCTCTTGTTATTGAACCGTTTGATGTTTGGGGCTTTAATTATATGGGACCTTTTCCTACCTCTAATGGTTACACACATATTTTAGTTGCCGTTGATTACGTTACTAAGTGGGTAGAAGCTATTCCAACTAGTAGTGCTGATCATAACACTTCTATTAAAATGCTTAAAGAAGTTATTTTTCCGAGGTTTGGAGTCCCTAGATATCTTATGACTGATGGTGGTTCACATTTTATTCATGGTGCTTTCCATAAGATGCTTGCTAAGTATAATCTTAATCATAGAATCGCATCTCCTTATCATCCGCAGTCTAGTGGTCAAGTAGAGTTGAGCAATAGAGAGCTCAAATTAATTTTGCAAAAGACTGTGAATAGATCTAGAAAGAATTGGTCCAAAAAACTTGATGATGCATTATGGGCCTATAGAACTGCATACAAAAATCCTATGGGTATGTCTCCATATAAGATGGTCTATGGAAAAGCATGTCATTTACCTCTAGAACTTGAACATAAAGCATATTGGGCTATTAAAGAGCTCAACTATGACTTCAAACTTGCCGGCGAGAAGAGGTTGTTTGATATTAGCTCACTTGATGAATGGAGAACCCAAGCCCATGAGAATGCCAAACTATTCAAAGAAAAAGTCAAACGCTGGCATGACAAAAGGATACAAAAGCGAGAATTTAACATAGGTGATTATGTGTTATTATTCAACTCTCGTTTAAGATTTTTTGCAGGAAAACTTCTCTCTAAATGGGAAGGTCCTTACGTTATCGAGGAGGTCTATCGTTCTGGTGCCATAAAAATCAACACATTCGAAGGCACAAGTCCGAGGGTGGTGAACGGTCAAAGAATTAAACATTATATCTCAGGTAATCCTATCAATGTTGAAACTAATATTATTGAAACCGTAACCCCGAAGGAATACATAAGGGACACTTTCCAGAACGTTCTAGACTCTGAAAAGGAATAGGTATGTGGTACTGTAAGTAAACCAACTCCAAAACAATTCTAATGGCAATTTTTATCAGTTTTGGAATATTTAAGAATTTTAGGAAGAAATAAGTAGTCCGGGAAGGACACGAGGCCTCCACGATGGTGGTGGGCGCGCCCACCCTTCCTGGGCGCGCCCCCCTGTCTCGTGGCCACCTCGTGTGCCTCCCGGACTCCGTTTTCTTGCATGTTACGTATTTTGGTCGGTAAAAATTCATTATATACACTCCCGAAGGTTTTGACCATCGTATCACGCAAATATCCTCTGTTTTCGTTTCGAGCTATTTCTGCTTCAGATCTAGAGCATCATGACGTCTCCAAGCGCTCCCAGGGACAAGTTTTTCGGGAGGGTTATCAACCCCTGATACGTCTCCGTCGTATCTACTTTTCCAAACACTTTTGCCCTTGTTTTGGACTCTAACTTGTATGATTTGAATGGAACTAACCCGGACTGACGCTGTTTTCAGCAGAATTGCCATGGTGTTGTTTTATGTGCAGAAAACAAAAGTTCTCGGAATGACCTGAAACTCCACGGAATATCTTAGAATAAATAATAAAAAATCCTCGCCAAAGATGAAGACCAGGGGGCCCACACCCTGTTCACGAGGGTGGGGGGCGCGCCCCTCCCCCCTGGGCGTGCCCCCCTACCTCGAGGGCCCCCTGGTGGCCCTCCGACACCAACTCCAACTCCATATATTGGCTTTCGGGGAGAAAAAAGCCAGAAAGAAGAAATAATCACGTTTTACGATACGGAGCCGCCGCCAAGCCCTAATCTCTCTCGGGAGGGCTGATCTGGAGTCCGTTCGGGGCTCCGGAGAGGGGGATTCGTCGCCGTCGTCATCATCAACCATCCTCCATCACCAATTTCATGATGCTCACCGCCGTGCGTGAGTAATTGCATCATAGGCTTGCTGGACGGTGATGGGTTGGATGAGATTTATCATGTAATCGAGTTAGTTTTCTTAGGGTTTGATCCCTAGTATCCATTATGTTCTGAGATTGATGTTGCTATGACTTTGCTATGCTTAATGCTTGTCACTAGGACCCGAGTGCCATGATTTCAGATCTGAACCTATTATGTTTTCATGAATATATGTGTGTTCTAGATCCTATCTTGCAAGTCTATAGTCACCTACTATGTGTTATGATCCGGCAACCCCGAAGTGACAATAATCAGGACCACTCCCGGTGATGACCGTAGTTTGAGGAGTTCATGTATTCACTATGTGCTAATGCTTTGTTTTGGTTCTCTATTAAAAGGAGGCCTTAATATCCCTTAGTTTCCAATAGGACCCCGCTACCACGGGAGGGTAGGACAAAAGATGTCATGCAAGTTGTTTTCCATAAGCACGTATGAATATATACGGAATACATGCCTACATTACATTGATGAACTGGAGCTAGTTCTGTGTCACCCTATGTTATGGCTGTTACATGACGAACCTCATCCGGCATAATTATCCATCGCTAATCCGGTGCCTACGAGTTTTTCATATACTGGTTCTCGCTTATTTACTTTTCCGTTGCTACTGTTACAATCACTACCAAATACCAAAAACATTACTTTTGCTGTCTTTACTTTTGCTACCATTACCACTACTATCATATTACTTTGCTACTAAACACTTTGCTGCAGATACTAAGTTTCCAGGTGTGGTTGAATTGACAACTCAGCTGCTAATACTTGAGAATATTCTTTGGCTCCCCTTGTGTCAAATCAACAAATTTGGGTTGAATACTCTACCCTCGAAAACTGTTGCGATCCCCTATACTTGTGGGTTATCAAGACCTTTTTGTGGCACCGTTGCCGGGGAGCATAGCTCTATTCTTTGAGTCACTTGGGATTTATATCTGCTGGACACTATGAAGAACTTGAAAGATGATCGAACTACTATTTTGCCCTCAACTACGAGGGGAGGTAAGGGATTGCCATCTAGCCTTGCACTAGATTCTCCTTCTGTTATGAGTAAGTTTGCGACACCTAAACCTACTACTGCTATTGATTCTGATATGTCACATGTTATTGATGATGCCACTTCTGCTATGCATGATACTTATGATGAAACTACTTCTATGCTTGATACTACTGTGCCACTTGGTGAATATCTTGATGAGCAAATTGCTAGGTCTAGAGAAAGAGAAATTATTGAACCTGAACACGATGATGTTAGTGATGATGAACCTATGCCTTCTATTCCTGAGGGTTATCTTTTTAATGCTGAATCTATTGAAGCTGTTCTTGCTTGCCAGGATAGTCTTGAACGTAAGAGGTTGCTAGTTAAGTGGAGTAAAGAATCTTTTAGAGATAGGATGAGACCCGACCCTGCTTTTGCTACTTCACCTATCTGTGTTCCTGATCAGGATTATTATGATTTTTCTGTTGATCCAGATATAATTACTTTGGTTGAATCTGATCCTTTTTATAGCTATGAATCTGAAACTGTTGTGGCACATCTTTGTAAGTTAGATGATATAGCTGCCCTATTTACTAATAATGAGAGATCGCGCTACCTTTATTTACTCAAAATATTTCCGTTCTCATTAAAGGGTGATGCTAAGAAATGGTTTAATTCTCTTGATCCTGGTTGTGTGCAAAGCCCCCAGGATATGATTTATTACTTCTCTGCTAAATATTTCCCTGCTTATAAGAAACAAGCTGCTTGCTTTGAGGGATATATATAATTTTGTGCAAATTGAAGAAGAAAAAGTCTCCCACAAGCTTGGGGGAGGCTTCTCAAGCTACTTAATGCTTTGCCTGATCATCCTCTTAAGAAACCTGAAATACTTGATATCTTTTATAATGGACTAACCGATGCTTCCAGAGATTACCTGGATAGTTGTGTTGGTTCTCTTTTCAGGGAAAGAACACCAGATGACGCTGAAATTCTATTGAATAATATGTTGGCAAACGAAAATAATTGGGCACCTCCCGAGCCAGCTCCTGAGCCAATTACTGAGCCTATTCCTAAACCCACTCCGAAGAAGAGAGGTGTTCTATTTCTCAGTCCCGAAGATATGCAAGAGGCAAAGAAATCTATGAAAGAAAAAGGTATTAAACCTGAAGATGTTAAAAATTTACCTCCTATTGAAGAAATACATGGTCTTAATTTACCGCCTGTTGAAGAAGTATATGATCTCAATTACTTATTTACTGAAGAACCTCCAGATATCCCGACACAGGTAATAAAGGTAAACTCTCTCTATAGGTATGATAAAGCTAAAGTCCCTCCTACTAAAATTGCTAGTCAGTGCTTGGATGAGTTTGATGACTTTATGTTTAAGCAGGATGACTTTAATGCTTATTTTGGTAGACAACTAAAACAGAATACCTTTATGATTAAACACTTGAGTGATTATATGGCTGATATTAGAGGTGAACTTAAACTTGTTAGCAAACATGCTTCTATGGTTACCACTCAAGTAGAACAAGTACTTAAAGCTCAGAAAGAAGTGCTTGATGAAATGAATAGTAAGAAAAATGATTATGTTGTTAGAGTGGCTACTAGAACTGGTAGAATGACTCAGGAACCTTTGTATCCTGAAGGCCACCCTAAGAGAATCGAGCAAGATTCTCAGAGAAATAATATTGATATGACTAGTTCTTTTAAGAGGAAGAAAAAGAAAAATGATAGGACTTTGCAAACTTCTAGTGAACCTATTGCTGAACCACCTGAGAATCCAAATGACATCTCTGTTTCTGATGCTGAAACACAATCAGGTAATGAACATGAACCTAGTGATAATGTCAATGATAATGTTCATGTTGATGCTCAACCTAGTAATGATAATGATGTAGAAGTTGAACCTGCTGTTGATCTTGATAACCCACAATCAAGGAATCAACATTATGACAAAAGATATTTTGTTGCTAGGAAACACGGTAAAGAAAGGGAACCATGGGTTCAGAAACCCATGCCTTTTCCTCCTAAACCATCCAAGAAAAAGGATGATGAGGATTTTGAGCGCTTTGCTGAAATGATTAGACCCATCTTTTTGCGTATGCGATTAACTGATGTGCTCAAAACAAATACTTATGCTAAGTATATGAAGGATATTATTACTAATAAAAGAAAGATACCTGAAGCTAAAATTTCCACCATGCTTGCTAATTACACTTTTAAGGGTGGAATACCTAAGAAACTTGGAGATCCCGGAGTGCCTACTATACCATGCTCCATTAAGAGAAGTTATGTTAAAACTGCTTTATGTGATCTTGGAGCCGGTGTTAGTGTTATGCCTCTCTCTTTATATCGTAGACTTGACTTGAATAAGTTGACACCTACTGAAATATCTTTGCAAATGGCTGATAAATCAACTGCTATACCTGTCGGTATTTGTGAGGATGTGCCTGTTGTGGTTACAAACATTACTATTTTAACGGACTTTGTTATTCTTGATATTCCTGAGGATGATAGTATGTCTATTATTCTTGGAAGACCTTTCCTTAATACTGCAGGAGCTGTTATTGATTGCACCAAAGGCAATGTCACTTTTCATGTTAATGGAAATGAGCACACGGTACATTTTCCGAGGAAACAACCTCAAGTTTATAGTATCAATTCCATTGGAAAAATTCCATCGATTATATTTGGAGGTTTTGAATTTCCTCTCCCTACTGTCAAGAAAAAGTATGATATTCTTATTGTTGGGGGTTTTCATATCCCCGTTGAGGTAACTTAGTGTTATTCGAAATTTCTCCGGTTCCGTGATTATTCGGAATGAGTTTGTTAACAAGACTTGATCAACCTTGTTAGTGGGTTCATTTTGATGATCACGAGATGGATGAAACTAGAAGCACAACCTTCTGTACCCTTTTTATATTTTCTGTTATTTAGTAGAAATAAAGTAAATTAGTATTTTTCTGTCTGTTTCCTGACTTATCCGTGCAATAAAAAATATCCCGAAAATAAAAGTCCTCAGAATGCCATGCCAATTTAATATGATTTTTTCGGGAATATTTGAGGATTTACTGTGCAAAAATTACCACGGGGGGAGCTGCCACCTGGCCACGAGGGTGGAGGGCGCGCCCTACCCCCTGGGCGCGCCCCCCTACCTCGTGGGCCCTCCTCCACTTATTCCTGCACCCATCTTCTTCCTCTGCCTCACACAAACACGAAAAACCAACTCAAGCACGAGTTCCAGCCCCCGTTGCTGTGATTTTCGATCTCCTTGCTCAAAGCACCTCTTGCAAAACTGCTTGGGGAGATTGTTCCTTGGTATGTGACTCCTCCATTGGTCCAATTAATTTTTGTTCTAGTGCTTTATTCATTGCAAATTTGTGCTACATAGGTGACCATGTTCTTGAGCTTGCATGTAAAATTTATATGGTTCCAAGTAGTTCTAATGCTTGATATATGCCCTAGGCACTTGTGGGAGTTGTTGCTGTCAATTTTATTGAAGTTGGTTCACTTTTATTTGAAGTTACTAAAAAATTCAGAATTATTTTCAGAGAAAACAATATGCTTAGGAAGATGTTCCAAGGTGGTTCCTCAAGGAAGAAAGGCCCCAGGCTTGCAATGCGTGATGGTGATGAGGGACCACCAAGAGACGCACTCGTGAGGCCCTGTGAATGGCCTTCGGAAAATTTTATGAATCAAGTGGGAATTAAAGAAGAATTTTATGCATATTTGCGTAGTGCCGGTCTTGAGGACTTTGAAGCTGATAAATGCCCACAGTATCGTGACCTCACAAGTTCATTTGTGGGGAGGTTTGATTTTTCATCTTCGCGTAATTCTCCTTCAGTCATGTTTGACCTTTATGACAAATCTTATACCATGGACTTAGAGGATTTCACTCTTGCATGCAAACTTCCATCTTGGGGTAGTATCAGGGATCCCCCTAAAATCTAAATATAGAGACTTTCTTGTTAGAATAACTGTGGGGGAATCTAGAGTTATAGCGCAGGCCACTATAGGGAGCATTCACTTTCCTGCTATACATTATTTTGCTCTCTTCATTGGTAGAGGTATAACTGCTAAGGAGGAAGCATGTCACATGTGTGCCCCTGATCTCAGCATTCTCAGAAGTGTTGTGTTAGGAGACCAATCTTATCATATGGGTGCCATTGTAGCTCATAGGTTGCATCACAATAGGCATAATGGAGATTTCTTTGGAGGAATTTATGCAACCCGCTTAGCTAATTTTCTTGATGTAGACATTCATGAGGGTGATATGGAGTTACCCACTTCTTATTTAGATCTTGATTCTATGTTTTCCCACCAGTTCATTGAGAGGACTCGCCCACCTTTCTAGTATCGACTAATCTTTAACAAACGGCATGTGGTCCGTGTTGCTCTTCCTGCTCCCTACCTTCTTTGATTTTCAGGCGAGAGGAAAATATATTATTACCAGAGAGGAGGCAGATGAGTACGAGAGAAGAGCAGAGGCAGCTCGATGCCACGCTGCAGCTCAGGAGGCGGTAGCCGCTGCATCACAGTATGACCCCAGCTTCACCTATGGGTATCCACCAGGCCATCCCTGGCAATAGACCAACTTAGGCCAAAAGCCTAAGCTTGGGGGAGTACGTATTTCCCACCGACATTGCATTCATGTTCACACACACTCATTGCTAGATGCCGGTGCTCATACTTTTTCACTGTAATATCCATGTTAGTTTAAATTTCTTTTTCTAGCTTTCTTCTTGTGTGTTTGATAAACTTTAAGAAAACCCCAAAAAAAATTAGTTAGTCTACTTTCCATGCTTGTAGTAGAATTAAAAAGAAAACCCCCAAATATTTCCCGTTCTTCTTTTTACTTGTTGGGAGCTTTCCCGTGTAAATAGTTTTTATTTTCTTTTCCTTTCTTTGGGGGTCGAGAAGACCATATTGAAAATGCTTAGTGGCTCTTATATGCATGATTGTTTATTTAACTTAGAGCCCATATTACTTGTCTTCTCTCTTGAGCTGAATGCTTGCAGATTCCAGCTTAGTCCAATGCACGTGCACTCTTATTATTATACACACCATTCGGTCGTGCAAGTGAAAGGCAATAATGATGATATATGATGGACTTATTGGGAAGAGAAAAGCTGGTATGAACTCGACCTCTCTTGTTTTTGTAAATATGATGATTCATCGTTCTTGATTCAGCTATTATGAAGTAAACATATTTGCAATGACATTTAGAGATTATAGTTGCTTGTGCCATGCTTGATTAGCTATGAGTTATAATGGTTTACCTTGCGTGCCAACATGCTATTAGAATGATTATGATGTGGTATGATGGGATGGTATCCTCCTTTAAATGTATTGAGTGACTAGACTTGGCACATGTTCACGCATGTAGCTGAATCAAATCAACATAGCATTTATGATATTTATGTTCATGGTGGATTATATCCTACTCATGTTTGTATTCGGTGTAAATTAATTTTGATGCATGTTTACAATTGTTGTCGCTCTCTCAGTTGGTCGCTTCCCAGTCTTTTGCTAGCCTTCACCTGTACTAAGCGGGAATACTGCTTGTGCATCCAAACTCCTTAAACCCCAAAGTTATTCCATATGAGTCCACTATACCTACCTATATGCGGTATTTACCTACCGTTCCAAGTAAATTTGTATGTGCCAAACTCTAAACCTTCAAATAAACATTCTGTTTTGCATGCTCGAATAGCTCATATGTCAACTAGAGCTGCCCTTATCTTCCGTGTTAGGCGGGTTATTCTCAAGAGGAGTGGACTCCGCTGCTCATTCACGAGAAAATGGCTGCTATCCGGGATGCCCAGTCCCATGCTTTGTGCAAACTAAATCAAAATAACTGCAAACAAAACTCCCCTTGGGACCCGTTGAATGTTGGAGACACTCGTTGTTTCGAGCAAGCCATGGATTGATGCTTGTGGAGGAAGGGGAGTATAAAATTTACCATTCTGTTTGGGAACCGCCTATAATCTGTTTAGCATGGAAGATATCGTCGTCTTTTAGTTGTTATGTTGACAATGAAAGTATGCCGCTCAAAATATAATTTATCTCTATTTCAAAATCGAGCTCTAGCACCTCTACAAATCCCTGCTTCCCTCTGCGAAGGGCCTATATATTTACTTTTATGTTGAGTCATCACCCTTCTTATTAAAAAGCACCCGTTGGAGAGCACACTGTCGTTTGCATTATTGGTTTATATTGGGTATGACTTGACTGGATCTCTTTTACCATGAATTACAATGTTTAGTCAGTCCTTGATCTTTAAAGGTGCTCTGCATTTATGTTTTGCAGTCTCAGGAAGGGCTAGCGAGATACCATTTTGTTATATCATGTTATGATTATTTTGAGAAAGTGTTGTCATCCAAGTTTTATTATTATGGCTCGCTAGCTGATTATGCTATTGATATGAGTAATTGTGAGACCTACATGTTATTGTGAGTATGGTTAGTTCATAATAATTGCTGAAACCTGAATGCTGGCTTTTCATGTTTACAACAACAAGAGCAAACAGAGTTTGTAAAAGTTTTTCTTTTTCTCTTTCAGTTTGTCAACTGAATTGCTTGAGGACAAGCAAGGGTTTAAGCTTGGGGGAGTTGATACGTCTCCGTCGCATCTACTTTTCCAAACACTTTTGCCCTTGTTTTGGACTCTAACTTGTATGATTTGAATGGAACTAACCCGGACTGACGCTGTTTTCAGCAGAATTGCCATGGTGTTGTTTTATGTGCAGAAAACATAAGTTCTCGGAATGACCTGAAACTCCACGGAATATCTTAGAATAAATAATAAAAAATTCTCGCCAAAGATGAAGACGAGGGGGCCCACACCCTGTTCAGGAGGGTGGGGGCGCGCCCCTTCCCCTGGGCGCGCCCCCTACCTCGTGGGCCCCCTGGTGGCCCTCCGACGCCAACTCCAACTCCATATATTGGCTTTCGGGGAGAAAAAAGCCAAAAAGAAGAAATAACTGTGTTTTACGATACGGAGCCGCCGCCAAGCCCTAATCTCTCTCGGGAGGGCTGATCTGGAGTCCGTTCGGGGCTCCGGAGAGGGGGATTCGTCACCTTCGTCATCATCAACCATCCTCCATCACCAATTTCATGATGCTCACCGTCGTGCGTGAGTAATTGCATCGTACGCTTGCTGGACGGTGATGGGTTGGATGAGATTTATCATGTAATCGAGTTAGTTTTGTTAGGGTTTGATCCCTAGTATCCATTATGTTCTGAGATTGATGTTGCTATGACTTTGCTCTGCTTAATGCTTGTCACTAGGGCCCGAGTGCCATGATTTCAGATCTGAACCTATTATGTTTTCATGAATATATGTGTGTTCTAGATCCTATCTTGCAAGTCTATAATCACCTACTATGTGTTATGATCCGGCAACCCCGAAGTGACAATAATCGGGACCACTCCCGGTGATGACCGTAGTTTGAGGAGTTCATGTATTCACTATGTGCTAATGCTTTGTTCCGGTTCTCTATTAAAAGGAGGCCTTAATATCCCTTAGTTTTCAATAGGACCCCGCTGCCACGGGAGGGTAGGACAAAAGATGTCATGCAAGTTCTTTTCCATAAACACGTATGACTATATACGGAATACATGCCTACATTACATTGATGAATTGGAGCTAGTTATGTGTCACCCTATGTTATGACTGTTACATGACGAACCGCATCCGGCATAATTATCCATCACTAATCCGGTGCCTACGAGTTTTCCATATACTGGTTCTCGCTTATTTACTTTTCCGTTGCTACTGTTACAATCACTACAAAATACCAAAAACATTACTTTTGATGTCTTTACTTTTGCTACCGTTACCACTACTATCATATTACTTTGCTACTAAACACTTTGCTGCAGATACTAAGTTTCTAGGTGTGGTTGAATTGACAACTCAGCTGCTAATACTTGAGAATATTCTTTGGCTCCCCTTGTGTCGAATCAACAAATTTGGGTTGAATACTCTACCCTCGAAAACTGTTGCGATCCCCTATACTTGTGGGTTATCAACCCCTATCTTTCGGAGGTGCTGCAACACCCTCAAACCATTGAGATGCGTGAGAGGGTGCTGCACATCCGCGATGTGAAGGGACCAAGGCGTACCGGAAGCGTGGAGACAAAGCTCGAAGCCGTGGAGCAGCAAGTTTTCAAGTGCCAAGGGATGGTGGAGCGTGGACTCAACGCCAACCAGATGATGTGAAGGAAATATGCCCTAGAGGCAATAATAAAGTTATTATTTATTTCCTTATTTCATGATAAATGTTTCTTATTCATGCTAGAATTGTATTAACCGGAAACATGATACATGTGTGAATACATAGACAAAACTATAGTCACTAGTATGCCTCTACCTGACTAGCTCATTAATCAAAGATGGTTATGTTTCCTAACCATAGACATGTGTTGTCATTTGATTAGTGGGATCACATCATTTGATTAGTGGGATCACATCATTATGTTTCCTACCTCTACCCCCCCTTTCCTTCCTCTCTTCCTCATCTTTCCCCCCTTCTCCTACTCCTACTTGGAAAGAAGGGAGTCCTACTCCCGGTGGGAGT
>NC_041389.1:644063806-644072379 GCF_002162155.2 Triticum dicoccoides
AGGCCGCCTCCTCCTCCCTGGCTCCTTTATATACGGGGGCGGGGGGCACCCCAAAGACACACAAGTTGATCTACGGATCGTTCCTTAGCCGTGTGCGGTGCCCCCCTCCACCTTATTCCACCTCGGTCATATCGTCGCGAAGTTTAGGCGAAGCCCTGCGCCGGTAGAACATCATCATCGTCACCACACCGTCGTGCTGACGGAACTCATGTCCGGAGCTTTGCTGGATCGAAGGCCGGAGATCGTCATCGAGCTGAACGTGTGTTGAACTCGGAGGTGCCATACGTTCGGTGCTTGGATCGGTCGGATCGTGAAGACGTACGACTACATCAACCGCGTTGTGCTAACGCTTCCGCTTATGGTCTACGAGGGTACATGGACGAACACTCTCCCCTCTCGTTGCTATGCCATCACCATGATCTTGTGTGTGCGTAGGAAATTTTTTGAAATTACTACGTTCCCGAACAGTGGTATCAGAGCCTAGGTTTTATGCGTTGATGTTATATGCACGAGTACAACACAAGTGAGTTGTGGGCGATACAAGTCATACTACTTACCAGCATGTCATACTTTGGTTCGGCGGTATTGTGAGATGAAGCGGCCCGGACCGACATTACGCGTACGCTGACGCGAGACTGGTTTCACCGTTACGAGCACTCGTGCTTAAAGGTGGCTGGCGGGTGTCTGTCTCTCTCACTTTAGCTGAATCGAGTGTGGCTACGCCCGGTCCTTGCAAAGGTTAAAACAGCACCAACTTGACGAACTATCGTTGTGGTTTTTGATGCGTAGGTAAGAACGGTTCTTGCTAAGCCCATAGCAGCCACGTAAAACTTGCAACAACAAAGTAGAGGACGTCTAACTTGTTTTTGCAGGGCATGTTGTGATGTGATATGGTCAAGACGTGATGCTATATTTTATTGTATGAGATGATCATGTTTTGTAACCGAAGTTATCGGCAACTGGCAGGAGCCATATGGTTGTCGCTTTATTGTATGAAATGCAAACGCCCTGTAATTGCTTTACTTTATCACTAAGCGGTAGCGATAGTCGTAGAAGCAATAGATGGTGTAACGACAACGATGCTATGATGGAGATCAAGGTGTCGCGCCGGTGACGATGGTGATCATGACGGTGCTTCGAAGATGGAGATCACAAGCACAAGATGATGATGGCCATATCATATCACTTATATTGATTGCATGTGATGTTTATCCTTTATGCATCTTATCTTGCTTTGTTTGACGGTAGCATTTTAAGATGATCTCTCACTAATTATCAAGAAGTGTTCTCCCTGAGTACGCACCATTGCGAAAGTTCTTCGTGCTGAGACACCACGTGATGATCGGGTGTGATAGGCTCTACGTTCAAATACAACGGGTGCAAAACAGTTGCACACGCGGAATACTCACGTTAAACTTGACGAACCTAGCATATACAGATATGGCCTCGGAACACGGAGACCGAAAGGTCGAGCGTGAATCATATAGTAGATATGATCAACATAGTGATGTTCACCATTGAAACTACTCCATCTCACGTGATGATCGGACATGGTTTAGTTGATTTGGATCACGTGATATCTTAGATGACTAGAGAGATGTCTGTCTAAGTGGGAGTCCTTAAATAATATGATTAATTGAACTTAAATTTATCATGAACTTAGTCCTGGTAGTATTTTGCAAATTATGTTGTAGATCAATAGCTTGCGTTGTTGCTTTCATATGTTTATTTTGATATGTTCCTAGAGAAAATTGTGTTGAAAGATGTTAGTAGCAATGATGCGGATTGGATCCGTGATCTGAGGTTTATCCTCATTGCTGCACAGAAGAATTATGTCCTTAATGCACCGCTAGGTGACAGACCTATTGCAGGAGCAGATGCAGACATTATGAACGTTTGGCTAGCTCAATATGATGACTACTTGATAGTTTAGTGCACCATGCTTAACGGTTTAGAATCGTGACTTCAATGACGTTTTGAACGTCATGGACCATATGAGATGTTCCAGGAGTTGAAGTTAATATTTCAAGCAAATACCCGAGTTGAGAGATATGAAGTCTCCAACAAGTTCTATAGCTAAAAGATGGAGGAGAATCGCTCAACTAGTGAGCATGTGCTCAGATTGTCTGGGGACTTCAATCGCTTGAATCAAGTGGGAGTTAATCTTCCAGATAAGATAGTGATTGACAGAATTCTCTAGTCACCATCACTAAGTTACTAGAACTTCGTGATGAACTATAGTATGCAAAGGATGACGAAAACGATTCCCGAGCTCTTCGTGATATTGAAATCGACGAAGGTAGAAATCCAGAAAGAGCATCAAGTGTTGATGATTGAAAAGACCACTAGTTTCAAGAAAAGGGCAAAGGGAAAGAAAGGGAACTTCAAGTGGAAAGACAAGCAAGTTGTCACTCCTGCGAAGAAGCCCAAAGCTGGACCATAGCCTGAAAC
Source organism: Triticum dicoccoides (assembly GCF_002162155.2). Classification (NCBI taxonomy): domain Eukaryota; kingdom Viridiplantae; phylum Streptophyta; class Magnoliopsida; order Poales; family Poaceae; genus Triticum; species Triticum dicoccoides. The sequence goes on from NC_041389.1 coordinate 644,066,258, forward strand.
TGAGTGCTTACACTGCAAAGGAAATGATCACTGGAAGCGGAAATGCCCTAAACATTTGGTGGATAAGAAGGATGGCAAAGTGAAGAAAGGTTTATTTGATATACAAGTTCTTGATATGTGCATTACTAGTGTTTATAGTAGCCCCTGAGTATTTGATACTTGTTCGGTTGCTAAGATTAGTAACTCGGAACATGAGTTACAGAATAAACAGAGACTAGTTGAAGGGGAAGTGACGATGAGTGTTGGAAGTAGTTCCAAGATTGATATGATCATCATCACACACTCCCTAAACTTTCGGGATAAGTGTTAAACCTAAATAAATGTTATTTAGCATTTGCGTTGAGCATGAATATGATTTGATCATGTTTATTGCAATACGGTTATTCATTAAAAGTCAAAGAATAATTGTTGTTATGTTTACATGAATAAAACCTTCAATGGTCATACACCCAATGAAAATAGTTTATTGGATCTCGATCGCAGTGATACACATATTCATAATATTGATGCCAAAAGATGCAAAGTTAATAATGATAGTGCAACTTATTTGTGGCACTGCCGTTTGGGTCATATCGATGTAAAGCGCATGAAGAAACTCTATAAAGATGGATTTTCGGAATCACTTGGTTATGAATCATTTGATGCTTGCGAACCGTGCTTTTTGGGCAAGATGACTAAACTCCGTTCTTCGGAACAATGGAACGAGCAACAAACTTGTTGGAAATAATACATAACTGATGTATGCAGACCAATGAGTATTGATGCTCGTGGCAAGTATCGTTATTTTCTGACCTTCACAAGATGATTTGAGCAGATATGGGTATATCTACTTGATGAAACATAAGTCTGAAATAGTTGAAAGGTTCAAAGAATTTTAGAGTGAAGTGGAAAAATCATCGTAACAAGAAAATAAAGTTTCTGCGATCTGATCGCGGAGACGAATATTTGAGTTACGAGTTTGGTCTTCAATTAAAACAATGTGAAATAGTTTCACAGCTCACGCCACCTGGAACACCACAACGTTATGGTGTGTCCGAACGTCGTAACCGCACTTTATTGGATATATGGTGCGATCTATGATGTCTCTTACTGATTTACCATTATCGTTTTGGGGTTATGCATTAGAGACAGCTGCATTCACGTTAAAAGGGCACCATCTAAATCCATTGAGACAACACCGTATGAACCATGGTTTAGCAGTAAACCTAAGCTGTCGTTTCTTAAAGTTTGGAGTTGCGATGCTTATATGAAAAAGGTTTTCAACCTAATAAGCTCGAACCCAAATCGGAGAAGTGCGTCTTCATAGAATACCCAAAGGAAACTGTTGGGTACACCTTCTATCACAGATCCGAAGGCAAGATATTCGTTGCTAAAAAATGGATCCTTTCTAGAGAAGGAGTTTCTCTCGAAAGAAGTGAGTGGGAGGAAAGTAGAGCTTGATAAGGTAATTTGTACCTTCTCCCGAATTGGAAAATAGTTCATCACTGAAATCAGTTCCAGTGATTCCTACACCAATTAGTGAGGAAGCTAATGATGATGATCATGAAACTTCAGATCAAGTTACTACAGAACCTCATAGGTCTTCTAGAGTACGGTCCGCACCAGAGTGGTACAGTAATCTTGTTCTGAAGGTCATGTTACTAGACCATGATAAACCTACGAACTATGAGGAAGCGATGATGATCCCAGATTCCGCGAAATGGCTTGAGGCCATGAAATCTGAGATGGGATCCATGTATAAAAACAAAGTGTGGACTTTGGTGGACTTGCCCGATGATCGGCAAACCATAGAAAATAAATGGATCTTCAAGAAGAAGACGGACGTTGATAGTAGTGTTACTATCTACAAAGCTCGACTTGTCGCAAAAAGGTTTTTGACAAGTTCAAGGTGTTGACTACAATGAGATTTTCTCAACTGTAGCGATGCCTAAGTCTGTCTGAATCATGTTAGCAATTGCCACATTTTATGAAATTTGGCAAATGGATGTCAAAACTACATTCCTTAATGGATTTATTAAAGAAGAGTTGTATATGATACAACCAGAAGGTTTTGTCAATCCTAAAAGTGCTAACAAAGTGTGCAAGCTCCAGCGATCCATTTATGGACTGGTGCAAGCATCTCGGAGTTGGAATATATGCTTTGATAAGTTGATCAAAGCATATTGTTTTATACAGACTTGCGGTGAAGCCTGTATTTACAAGAAAGTGAGTGGGAGCACTACAACATTTCTGATAAGTATATGTGAATGACATATTGTTAATTGGAAATAATGTAGAATTATTCTGCAAAGCATGAAAGGATACTTGAATAAGAGTTTTTCAAAGAAAGACCTCGATGAAGCTGCTTACACATTGAGCATTAAGATCTATATAGATAGATCAAGACGCTTGATAAGATTTTTCAATGAATACATACCTTGATAAATTTTTGAAATAGTTCAAAATGGAACAGTCAAAGAAGGAGTTCTTGCCTGTGTTGCAAGGTGTGAAATTGAGTAAGACTCAAGACCCGACCATGGCAAAAAATAGAAAGAGAAAGAAAAGTCATTCCCTATGCCTCAGTCATAGGTTCTATAAAGTATGCTATGCTGTGAACCAGACATATTGTATACCTTGCTCTGAGTTTGGCAAAGGAATACAATTTTGATCTAATAGTAGATCACTGGACAGCGGTCAAGAATATCCTTAGTAAGGACTAAGGAGACGTTTCTCGATTATGGAGGTGATAAAAGAGTTCGTTGTAAAAGTTACATCGGTGCAAACTTTTACACTGATCCAGATGACTCTAAGTCAATCTGGATACATATTGAAAGTGGGGGCAATTAGCAAGAGTAGCTCCGTGCAGAGCATTGTGGACATAGAATATTTGCAAAATACATACGGCTCTGAATATGACAGACCCGTTGACTAAGCTTCTCTCACGAGCAAAACATGATCACACCTTAGTACTCTTTGGGTGTTAATCACATAGCGATGTGAACTAGATTATTGACTCTAGTAAACCCTTTGGGTGTTGGTCACATGACGATGTGAACTATGGATGTTAATCATATACAGATATGAATATTGGTGTTAAATCACAAGGCAATGTGAACTAGATTATTGACTCTAGTGCAAGTGGGAGACTGAAGGAAATATGCCCTAGAGGCAATAATAAAGTTATTATTTATTTCCTTATTTCATGATAAATGTTTATTATTCATGCTAGAATTGTATTAACCGGAAACATGATACATGTGTGAATACATAGACAAAACTATAGTCACTAGTATGCCTCTACCTGACTAGCTCATTAATCAGAGATGGTTATGTTTCCTAACCATAGACATGTGTTGTCATTTGATTAGTGGGATCACATCATTAGAAGAATGATGTGATTGACATGAACCATTCCGTTAGCCTAGCACTTGATCGTTTAGTATACTGCTATTGCTTTCTTCATGACTTATACATGTTCCTGTAACTATGAGAATTATGCAACTCCCGTTTACCGGAGGAACACTTTGGGTACTACCAAACGTCACAACGTAACTGGGTGATTATAAAGGAGTACTACAGGTGTCTCCGAAGGTACATGTTGAGTTGGCGTATTTTGAGATTAGGTTTTGTCACTCCGATCGTCGGAGAGGTATCTCTGGGCCCTTTCGGTAATGCACATCATTATAAGCCTTGCAAGCAATGTGACCAATGAGTTGGTTACGGGATGATGCATTACAGAATGAGTAAAGAGACTTGCCGGTAACGAGATTGAACTAGGTATTGGATACCGACGATCAAATCTCGGGCAAGTAACATACCGATGACAAAAGGAACAACGTATGTTGTTATGCGGTTTGACCGATAAAGATCTTCGTAGAATATGTAGGAACCAATATGGGCATCCAGGTCCCTCTATTGGTTATTGACTGAGAATGGTTCTAGGTCATGTCTACATAGTTCTCGAACCCGGTGGGTCCGCACGCTTAACGTTACGATGACAGTTTTATTACGAGTTTATAAGTTTTGATGTACCGAAGTTTGTTCGAAGTCCCGGATGTGATCACGGACGTGACGAGGAGTCTCGAAATGGTCGAGACATAAAGATCGATATATTGGAAGCCTATATTTGGACATCAGAATAGTTCCGGGTGAAATCGGTATTTTACCTGAGTACCGGGAGGTTACCGGAACCCCCCGGGGGGTTATTGGGCCTACATGGGCCTCGAGGGAGAAGAGGGAAGGAGCCAGGAGGGGGCCGCGCGCCCCTCCCCTTCCTAGTCTGAATAGGACAAGGGAAGGGGGGAGGCGCCCCCCCTTTCCTTCCTCTCTTCCTCCTCTTTCCCCCCTTCTCCTACTCCTACTTGGAAAGAAGGGAGTCCTACTCCCAGTGGGAGTAGGACTCCCCCCTTGGCGCGCCCTCCTTGGCCGGCCACCTCCTTCCCCCCGGCTCCTTTATATACGGGGGCGGGGGGCACCCCAAAGACACACAAGTTGATCTACGGATCGTTCCTTAGCCGTGTGCGGTGCCCCCCTCCACCATATTCCATCTCAGTCATATCGTCGCGGAGTTTAGGCGAAGCCCTGCGCCGGTTGAACATCATCATCGTCACCACACCGTTGTGCTGACGGAACTCATCTCCGGAGCTTTGCTGGATCGGAGGCCAAAGATCGTCATCGAGCTGAACGTGTGCTGAACTCGAAGGTGTCGTACGTTTGGTGCTTGGATCGGTCGGATCATGAAGACGTACGACTACATCAACCGCGTTGTGCTAATGCTTCTGCTTATGGTCTATGAGGGTACGTGGACGAACACTCTCCCTCTCGTTGCTATGCCATCACCATGATCTTGCGTGTGCATAGGAATTTTTTTGAAATTACTACGTTCCCCAACATGATGATCACGGAGTTCACCAACAACCACAAGCTAGATGCCAAGGTCATTGGGGAGACCATCTTAAAGCTTCAAGAGAAAATCGAGCACCTCCAAGCCCAGATCTATGACCTGCAAAACCAGAACTGTGAGTATGAATATAGATTCAAGAGGATGAGTTTGGCTGCAGATTTAAGGATCCCGGAGACTCGATCATCCTTCTATGATGGTGAGCCTATGCCTTGGAAGATGGACGACAAGCCTACATCACCAACAACTCCTACTTCACCACCTCCGAGGACATAATTACATGGGTATGGGCACTCCACTTGGCAACTGCCAAGCTTGGGGAAGGTGCCCCGGTATCGTATCACCAGCACACTCCTATCTTTACCGTTTTATTTAGTTCGATCCTTTTAGTAGTATCTTGATCTAGTAGATTGAAGTTTTGATATCAAGTAGTTTTGAGTTTTGCTTTGTGATCTCTTTATGTAATCGAGTCCGTGAGCTATCTATAATAAAGATTAGTGTTGAGTCAAGGGCTTTGCTATGTTGCTATGATCTTGAGAAAGTAGAAAGAGTAAAAGAGTTCATATTGATCTTATGGTTAGTGATGAATTCACACATAGAAAGTATGAGGCATAAAAGTTGTTGAGAGTTGATAAATGTAGTTTTGGTCATCGTTGCAATGAATAGGAAGTAATAAGGAAAGAGAGGTTCCACATACAAATATATTATCTTGGACATCTTTTATGATTGTGAAGCACTCATTAAGTATGACATGCTAAAAGAGTTGATGTTGGACAAGGAAGACAACATAATGGTTTATGTTTTCTCACATCTCAGTTAAAGTATATTGTCATTGAACTTCCAAACATGTTGAGCTTGCCTTTCCCCCTCATGCTAGCCAAATTCCTTGCACCAAGTAGAGATACTACTTGTGCTTCCAAATACCCTTAAATTTTGCCATGAGAGTCCACCATACCTACCTATGGATTGAGTAAGATCCTTCAAGTAAGTTGTCATGTTGCAGGCAATAAAAATTGCTATCTAAATATGTATGACTTATTAGTGCAGAGAAAATAAGCTTTATACGATCTTGTTGTGGAAGCAATAAAAGCGACGGACTGCATAATAAAGGTCCACATACAAGTGGCAATATAAAGTGACGTTCTTTTGCATTAAGATTTCATGCATCCAACCCTAAACGCACATGACAACCTCTGCTTCCCTCTGCGAAGGGCCTATCTTTTACTTTATGTTTTTACTTTTT
>NC_041389.1:644072582-644122740 GCF_002162155.2 Triticum dicoccoides
AATTGGGTGTAAGTTAGCATGGACTATTATTGTTGACATCACCTAAAGGTGAATACGTTGGGAGGCAACATGATAAGCCCCTATCTTTCTCAGTGTCCGGCTGAAACTCCATAACCACAAGTATTGCGTGAGTGTTAGCAATTGTAGAAGACTACATGATAGTTGAGTATGTGGACTTGCTGAAAGGTTCTATTCTTGACTCTTTCTGATGTTATGATAAATTGCAATTGCTTCAATGACTCAGATTATAGTTTGCTAGCTCCCAATGAAGTTTCTAAACCATGCTTGACATTGTGAATTGATCGTTGCTTGATCATAAGAAATCATATGATAAAATCTATTTATGTTGTTGTTATAAGAATGATCATGATGCCCTCATGTCCGTATTTTATTTTTATCGACACCTTTATCTCTAAACATGTGGACACATTTTCCGATATCGGCTTCTGCTTGAGGACAAGCGAGGTCTAAGCTTGGGGGAGTTGATACGTCCCTTTTGCATCATGCTTTTATATCAATATTTATCGCATTATGGGCTGTTATTACACATTATACCTCAATAATTATGGCTATTCTCTCTTATTTTACAAGGTTTACCATGAAGAGGGGGAATGCCGGCAGCTGGAATTCTGGATGGAAAAGGAGCAAACATTGGAAACCTATTCTGCACTGCTCCAAAAATCCAGAAACTCCACGAAAATTATTTTTGGAATTAATAAGAATTATTGAGCGGAAGAAACACCTGAGGGGCCCCACACCGCAAGGAGGGTGGGTGGGCGCGCCCCCCTGTCTCCTGGGCCCCCTGGTGGCCCTCCGGTGTCCATCTTCTGCTATATGAAGGCTTTTACCCTGGAAAAAATCGTGGGCAAGCTTATGGGATGAAACTCCGCCGCCACGAGGCGGAACCTTGGCGGAACCAATCTAGGGCTCCGGCGGAGCTGTTCTGCCGGGGACACTTCCCTCCGAGAGGGGGAAATCATCACCATCGTCATCACCAACGATCCTCTCATCGGGAGGGGGTCAATCTCCATCAACATCTTTAACAGCACCATCTCCTCTGTAAACCCTAGTTCATCTCTTGTATCCAATCTTGTATCAAAACCACAAATTGGTACCTGCGGGTTGCTAGTAGTGTTGATTACTCATTGTAGTTGATGCTAATTGGTTTACTTGGTGGAAGATCATATGTTCAGATCCTTAATGCATATTATTACTCCTTTGATTATGAACATGAATATGCTTTGTGAGTAGTTACGTTTGTTCCTGAGGACATGGGTGAAGTCTTGCTACTAGTAGTCATGTGAATTTGGTATTCGTTCGATATTTTGATGAGATGTATGCTGTCTTTCCTCTAGTGGTATTATGTGAACGTCGACTACATGACACTTCACCATTATTTGGGCCTAGAGGAAGGCATTGGGAAGTAATAAGTAGATGATGGGTTGCTAGAGTGACAGAAGCTTAAACCCTAGTTTATGTGTTGCTTCGTTAGGGGCTGATTTGGATCCATATGTTTAATGATGTGGTTAGGTTTACCTTAATACTTCTTTTGTAGTTGCGGATGCTTGCAATAGGGGTTAATCAGAAGTGGTATGCTTGTCCAAGTAAGGGCAGTACCCAAGCACCGGCCACCGACATATCAAATTATCAAAGTACCGAACGCGAATCATATGAGTGTGATGAAAACTAGCTTGACGATAATTCCCATGTGTCCTCGGGAGCTCTTTTCTCATTATAAGAAATTGTCCAGGCTTATCCTTTGCTACAAAACGGATTGGGCCACCTTGCTGCACTTTATTTACTTTATTTACTTGTTACTCGTTACAATTTATCTTATCACAAAACTATCTGTTACCTACAATTTCAGTGCTTGCAGAGAAAACCTTACTGAAAACCGCTTATCATTTCCTTCTGCTCCTCATTCGGTTCGACACTCTTACTTATCAAAAGGACTACGATAGATACCCTACACTTGTGGGTCATCAGCTAGCTCGACATCTGTGGCAACGGGTATGACGGTGCGAGCTTGCTCGGCGACATCCGTCGGTAGTCTCGGGGGTTGTGTCCCCCTCGGTCCACTGGGACTGGATGGGGATGCAAGAGTGGATGCCTCCTACGGTGGAGATGTCGATCCATGCTCCGAACTGATGCCGGGCGAGGAGTCAAAGGCGGCACCTTTCGCTCTTTCTACCATGGTTGGGATGCTATGTTGGAGAACGTTGGCGGTATTCAGACATGGATGACAGGGCGGCAGCTCCAGATGGTGGTCCATGATGCGTCTCCAACGTATCTACAATTTTTTATGTATTCATGCCATTTTATAATATTTCTACATGATTTTGGTATGATTTGAACAGAACTAACCTGGACGGACGCTGTTTTCAGCAAAACTTCCATGGTGTTGTTTTTGTGCAGAAATAAAAGTTCTCGGAATGCGCTGAAAATCAACAGAGATTTTTTTGGAAAATATAAAAAATACTGGAACAAAGAGTTACCGGAGGGGAGGCTCGTGTGCTCCACGAGGGTGGAGGGCGCACCCACCCCCCTGGGGCGCGCCCCTGTGCCTCGTGGACTCTCCGTGGGTCCCCCTGACTTGTTCCCTATAAACACATAAACCTCCAGGAAAAAACCTAGATCGGGAGTTCCGCCGCCGCAAGCCTCTATAGTCACCAAAAACCTCTCAGGAGCCCGTTCCAACACCCTGCTGGAGGGGGGAACCATCACCGGTGGCCATCTTCATCATCTCAGCGCTCCCCATGACGAGGAGGGAGTAGTTCACCCTCGGGGCTGAGGGTATGTACCAGTAGCTATGTGTTTGATCTCTCTCTCTCTCTCTCTCTCTCTCTCTCGTGTTCTTGATTTGGCACAATCTTGATGTACCGCGAGCTTTGCTATTATAGTTGGATCTTATGATGTCCCCCCCTCTACTCTCTTGTAATGGATTGAGTTTTCCCTTTGAAGTTATCTTATGTGATTGAGTCTTTAAGGATTTGAGAACTCTTGATGTATGTCTTGCATGTGCTTATCTGTGGTGACAATGTGATATTCACGTGATCCACTTGATGTATGTCTTGGTGATCAACTTGCGGGTTCAGTGACCTTGTGAACTTATGCATAGGGGTTGGCACACGTTTTTGTCTTGACTCTCCAGTAGAAACTTTGGGGCACTCTTTGAAGTTCTTTGTGTTGGTTTGAATAGATGAATCTAAGATTGTGTGATGCATATCGTATAATCAAACTCGCAGATACTTGAGGTGATATTGGAGTATCTTGGTGACATTAGGGTTTTGGTTGATTTGTGTCTTAAGGTGTTATTTTACTACGAACTCTAGGGCTGTTTGTGACACTTATAGGAATAGCCCAATGGATTGATCGAAAATAATAACTTTGAGGTGGTTTCGTACCCTAGAGTAATCTCTTCGTTTGTTTTCAGCTATTACTGACTTTGGAGTGACTCTTTGTTGCATGTTGAGGGATTGTTATATGATCTAATTATGTTATTATTGTTGAGAGAACTTGCACTAGTGAAAGTATGAACCCTAGGCCTTGTTTCCAATCATTGCAATACCGTTTACGCTCACTTTTATCATTAGTTACCTTGTTGTTTTTACAATTTCAGATTACAAAAACTTATATCTACCATCCATATTGCACTTGTATCACCATCTCTTCGCCGAACTAGTGCACCTATACAATTTACCATTGTATTGGGTGTGTTGGGGACACAAGAGACTCTTTGTTATTTGGTTGCAGAGTTGTTTGAGAGAGACCATCTTCATCCTACGCCTCCCATGGATTGATAAACCTTAGGTCATCCAATTGAGGGAAATTTTCTACTGTCTTACAAACCTCTACACTTGGAGGCCCAACAACGTCTACAAGAAGAAGGTTGCGTAGTAGACATCAAGCTCTTTTCTGGCACCGTTGCTGGGGAGGTTAGTGCTTGAAGGTATATCTTTAGATCATGCAACTGAATCTTTTAGTTTCTTGTTTTACCACTAGTTTAGTTTATAAAAGAAAACTAAAAAAATTGTAATTGAGGGTGCCACATGTGCTTCACATTTTTAATATCTTTCGTGAAAATGATGGAAAGGAAAATTGCACTCAAGTTCTAGAAGAAGAAATCTATAAAATGTTTGGCACTAAACTTTTGTATGATGAGCATGATTGCAATGTTGTTAGTATGAATTCCTTGAATATCCATGATGCTAATGATATGCAAAGCTACAAGCTTGGGGATGCTATATTTGATGAATATGATATTTTTAGTCCCCCAAGTTTTGATGAGAATATTTATTATGATGAAAGCATGCCTCCCATTTATGATGATTATGTTGATGAAAGTGGATTTGGAGAGGTCATGACTTTATTTAGTGATAAATCCACTATTTCAAAAGAGGTTTCAATTGATTATGAGAACAAAGTTGCTATCCATGATGCTTATTGTGATGACCTGTATGCTATTTGAAACTTGTCATCATGATTTTAATTTTCAATTGGATTATGCCTCACATGATAGTTATTTTGTTGAGTTTGCTCCCACTACTATTCAAGAGAAGAAATTTGCTTATGTGGATAGTAGTAAAATTTCTATGCTTATGAATCATGAAAATAATGCTTTATGTGATAGTTATATTGTTGAATTCATTCATGATGCTACTGAAAATTATTATGAGGGAGGAACATATGCTTGTAGAAGTTGCAATAGTATCAAGTTTCCTCTCTATGTGTTTAAAATCTTGAAGTTATGCTTGTTTTGCTTTCCTATGCTAGTTGACTCTTGTTCCCATAAGTTGTGTGATCACAAAATCCCTATGCATAGGAAGTGGGTTAGACTTAAATGTGTTAGTCATATGCTTCATGATTCTCCCATTATGTTTCAATTCTTATCTTTTATGTGAGCATCATTGAAATCATCATGCCTAGCTAAAAGCGCTTGTTGGGAGACAACCCAATATTTACCCCTAATGTTTTTGTGTGTCCACATGATTAATCTAATGTATTAATCATATTTTATAGCTTTTGTTTCAATAAAGTGCCAAGTAGAACCTTTGGTAAGACTTGGGTGAAAGTTAATGTGATCTTGCTGTAAAGAACAGAAACTTTGCGCTCACGAGATTAGCTTTCATTTTTTACAGAAGAGTTATTTTAAGTTGATTATTTTTGCATAAGATTAATATACAAATTCCTCACGCCCACCAATTTATTTCCGAATTTTTGGGGTTACAGAAGTATTCGAGAGTTACAGATTACTACAGACTCTTCTGTTTTTGACAGATTCTATTTTCTTTGTGTTGTTTGCTTATTTTGATGAATCTATGAGTAGTATCGGAGGGTATGAACCATAGAGTAGTTGGAATAAAGTAGATATTACACAAATATGAATTTAGAATGAGTTCACAACAGTACCTAAGTGGTGATTTATTTTCTTATACTAACGGAACTTACGAGTTTTCTGTTGAGTTTTGTGTTGTGAAGTTTTCAAGTGTTTGGTAAGGATTCGATGGACTATGGAATAAGGAGTGGCAAGAGCCTAATCTTGGGTATGCCCAAGACACCCCAAGTTAATATTCAAGGACAACCAAGAGCCTAAGCTTGGGGATGCCCCGGATGGCATCCCCTCTTTCGTCTTCGTTCATCGGTAACTTTACTTAGACCTATATTTTTATTCACCACATGATATGTGTTTTGCTTGGAGCGTCAATTTATTTTATTTTGTTTTGCTTGCTATTTGAATAATATCCCAAGATCTGAAATTGTTAAATGTTAGAGAGTCTTCACATAGTTATGTAATTATTCAACTACTCATTGATCTTCACTTATATCTTTTGAAGTAGTTTGTCATTTGCTCTAGTGCTTCACTTATATCTTTTTAGAGCACGGCGGTAGTTTTATTTTGAAGAAATATATGAACTCTCATGCTTCACTTATATTATTTTGAGAGTCTTAAACAGCATGGTAATTTTCTTTGGTTATGAATTTAGTCCTAATATGATGGGCATCCAAGAGGGATATAATAAAAACTTTCATACAAAGTGCATTGAATACTATGAGAAGTTTGATTCTTTATGGTTGTTTTGAGATATGAAGATGGTGATATTAGAGTCATGCTAGTGGAGTAGTTGTGAATTTAAGAGATACTTGTGTTAAAGTTTGTGATACCCGTAGCATGCACGTATGGTGGACCGTTGAAGTTGGAGCATGATTTATTTATTGATTGTCTTCCTTATGAGTGGCGGTCGGGGATGAGCGATGGTCTTTTCCTACCAATCTATCCCCCTAGGAGCATGCGTGTAATACTTCCTTTCGCTAATTAATAAATTTTTGCAATAAGTATGTGAGTTCTTTATGACTAATGTTGAGTCCATGGATTATACGCACTCTCACCCTTCCACCATTGCTAGCCTCTCTAGTACTGCGCAACTTTCGCCGGTACCATACACCCACCATATACCTTCCTCAGAACAGCCACCATACCTACCTATTATGGCATTCCCATAGTCATTCCGAGATATATTGCCATGCAACTTTCCACCGTTCCATTTATTATGACACGCTCCATCATTGTCATATTGCTTTGCATGATCATGTAGTTGACATCGTATTTGTGGCAAAGCCGCCGTTCACAATTCTTTCCTACATGTCACTCTTGATTCATTGCACATCCCGGTACACCGCCGGAGGCATTCATATAGAGTCATATTTTGTTCTAAGTGTCGAGTTGTAATTCTTGAGTTGTAAGTAAATGAAAGTGTGATGATGTTCATTATTAGAGCATTGTCTCAGTGAGGAAATGATGATGGATACAATGATTCCCCCACAAGTTGGGATGAGACTCTGGACGAAAATAAAAAAAAATAAGAAAAGAGGCCAAAAAAAGAGAAGGCCAAAAAAAGAGAAAACAAAAAAATGAGAGAAAAAGAGAGAAGGGGCAATGATACTATCCTTTTACCACACTTGTGCTTCAAAGTAGCACCATGATCTTCATGATAGAGAGTCTCCTATGTTGTCACTTTCATATACTAGTGGGAATTTTTCATTATATAACTTGGCTTGTATATTCCAATGATGGGCTTCCTCAAAATGCCCTAGGTCTTCGTGAGCAAGCGAGTTAGATGCACACCCACTTAGTTTCTTTTTGAGCTTTCATACACTTATAGCTCTAGTGCATCCGTTGCATGGCAATCCCTACTCACTCACATTGATATCTATTGATGGGCATCTCCATAGCCCATTGATACGTCTAGTTGATGTGAGACTATCTTCTACCTTTTTGTCTTCTCCACAACCACCATATTCTAATCCACCTATAGTGCTATATCCATGGCTCGCGCTCATGTATTGCTTTGAAGATTGAAAAAGTTTAAGAACATCAAAAGTATGAAACAATTGCTTGGCTTGTCGTCGGGGTTGCGCATGATTTAAATATTTTGTGCGATGAAGATAGAGCATAGCCAGACTATATGACTTTGTAGGGATAGCTTTCTTTGGCCATGTTATTTTGAGAAGACATGATTGCTTTGTTAGTATGCTTGAGGTATTATTGTTTTTATGTCAATATTAAACTTTTGTTTTGAATCTTATGGATCTGAATATTCTTGCCACAATAGAGAAGATTACATTGATAAATATGTTAGGTAGCATTCCACATCAAAAATTCTATTTTTATCATTTATCTACTCGAGGACGAGCAGGAATTAAGCTTGGGGATGCTGATACGTCTCCAACGTATCTATATTTATTGATGTATTCATGTCATGTTTATAATATTTCTACATGATTTTCGTATGATTTGTTTAGAACTAACCCGGCCTGACGCTTTTTCAGCAGAACTACTGTGGTGTTGTTTTTGTGCAGAAATAAAAGTTCTCGGAATGCGCTGAAAATCAACGGAGATTTTTTCTGGAAAATACAAAAAATACTGGAACGAAGAGCTACTGGAGGGGAGGCCCGTGGTTTCCATGAGGGTGGAGGGCGCGCCCACCCCCCTGGGGCACGCCCCTGTGCCTCGTGGACTCTCCGTGGGTCCCCCTGACTTGTTCTCGACGCCAACCTTTCCTATAAATACAGAAACCTCCAGAAAAAAACCTAGATCAGGAGTTCCGCCGCCGCAAGCCTCTGTAGTCACCAAAATACCTCTCGGGAGCCCGTTCTGGCACCCTGCCGGAGGGGGGAACCATCATCGGTGGCCATCTTCATCATCCCGACACTCTCCATGACGAGGAGGGAGTAGTTCACTATTACGTCCATTTTGCATCATGCTTTTATATCAATATTTATTGCATTATGGGCTATTATTACACATTATATCTCAATACTTATGGCTATTCTCTCTTATTTTACAAGGTTTACCATGAAGAGGGGGAATGCCGGCAGCTGGAATTCTGGCTGGAAAAGGAGCAAATGTTGGAAACCTATTCTGCACAACTCCAAAAGACCTGAGACTCAACGAAACAACTTTTCAGATTTAATAAGAATTTTTGGGCAAAACAAATAGGCCAGGGGGCCCACACCCTGTCCAGGAGACAGGGGGCGCGCCCCCTTGTAGGGTGCACCCCCCTATTTCCTGGGCCCCCTGGTGGGCTTCCGGCTACCATCTTCTACTATATGAAGGGTTTTGTCCTGGAAAAAATCATGGGCAAGCTTACGGGACGAAACTCCGCCGCCACGAGGCGGAACCTTGGTGGAATCAATCTAGGGCTCTGGCGGAGTTGTTCTGCCGAGGACACTTCCCTCCGGGAGGGGGAAATCATCACCAACGTCATCACCAACGATCCTCTCATTGGGAGGGGGTCAATCTCCATCAACATCTTCACCAGCACCATGTCATCTCAAAACCATAGTTCATCTCTTGTATCCAATCTTGTATCAAAACCACAAATTGGTACCTGTGGGTTGCTAGTAGTGTTGATTACTCCTTGTAGTTGATGCTATTTGGTTTACTTGGTGGAAGATCATATGTTCAGATCCTTTATGCATATTATTACCCCTCTGATTATGAACATGAATATGCTTTGTGAGTAGTTACGTTTGTTCCTGAGGGCATGGGTGAAGTCTTGCTATTAGTAGTCATGTGAATTTGGTATTCGTTCGATATTTTGATGAGATGTATGTTGTCTTTCCTCTAGTGGTGTTATGTGAACGTCGACTACATGACACTTCACCATTATTTGGCCTAGAGGAAGGCATAGGGAAGTAATAAGTAGATGATGGGTTGCTAGAGTGACAGAAGCTTAAACCCTAGTTTATGCGTTGCTTCGTTAGGGGTTGATATGGACCCATATGTTTAATGTTGTGGTTAGGTTTACCTTAATACTCCTTTTTGTAGTTGTGGATGCTTGCAATAGGGGTTAATCATAAGTGGGATGCTTGCCCATGTTAGGGCAGTACCCAAGTGCCGGTCCACCCACATATCAAATTATCAAAGTACCGAACGCGAATCTTACGAACGTGATGAAAACTAGCTTGACGATAATTCCTAATGTGTCCTCGGGAGCTCCTTCTTCATTATTAGAGTTTGTCCAGGCTTATCCTTTGCTACATAAAGGATTGGGCCACCTTGCTGCACTTTATTTACTTTATTTACTTTTTGCTCATTACTATTTATCTTATCACAAAACTATCTATCACCTACTATTTCAGTGCTTGCAGAGAAAACCTTACTGAAAACCGCTTATCATTTCCTTATGCTCCTCGTTGGGTTCGACACTCTTACTTATCGAAAGGACTACGATAGATCCCCTATACTCGTGGGCCATCAAGACTCTTTTCTGGCGCCGTTGCCAGGGAGCATAGCGCTCTTGGTGAGTGGAACTTGGTTAGGAAACATTTATATAGTGTGCTGAATTTTTTTGTTACTTGTCACTATGGAAACTAATCCTTTGAGGGGCTTGTTTGGGGTATCTTCACCCCAACCAGAAGAGCCAATAGATGCTCCTCAACCTACTGAACCTTATGAAAATATTCACTTTGAGATTCTTTCGGGTATGAAAGAAAAACTGCTAGCTAATCCTTTTACAGGAGACGGAACATTGCATCCCGACTTACACCTTAGCTTTGTGGATTATTTAAGCTTGCAGGTATTCCCGATGATGTTTTCAAAAGGAAGGTCTTCCCTTTATCTTTGAAGGGAGAGGAAATGACATGGTATAGGCTATGTGATGATACGAGATATTGGAATTATAAGCGATTGAAGTTGGAATTTCACCAGAAGTTCTATCCTATGCATCTTGTTCATCGTGATCGTAATTACATATATAATTTTTGGCCTCGCGAAGGAGAAAGCATTGCTCAAGTTTGGGGGAGGCTTAAGTCAATGTTGTATTCATGCCCCAATCATGAGCTCTCTCGGGAAATAATTATTCAGAATTTTTATGCTCGGCTTTCTCTTGACAATCGCAACCTGCTCGATACTTCCTGTGCTGGTTCCTATATGCTGAAGACTATTGATTTCAAATGGGACTTATTGGAAAGAATTAAACACAACTCTGAATATTAGAGTTCCGACGATGGTAAGGAGTCAGGTATGACACCTATGTTTGATTGTGTTAAATCTTTTATGGATACCGATGCTTTCCGTGGATTTAGATCTAAGTATTGACTTGACTCTGAGATAGTAGCTACTTTTTGTGAAACTTTTCCTACTCACGTTGATCTCCCTAAAGAGAAGTGGTTTAAATATAATCCTCCTATTGAAGTGAAAATAGTTGCACCTATTACAGTCGAAGAAAAGACTATTACATATAGTGATCCTATTATTCCTACTGCTTATGTTGAAAAACCTCCTTTTCCTGTTAGGATAAAAGATCATGCAAAAAGCTTCGACTGTTGTTCGTAAGAGTAATACTAGGACTTATACACCTCCTGAGCAAATTAATGTTGAACCTGGTATTGCTATGATTAAAGATCTCTTGGATGAGGACTTAGATGGGCATGTTATCTCTTTTTGTGGTGAAACTGCTAATATTGCTAGACCCGATACTAAGACACGTAGACCTGTTGTAGGCACGCCTGTTATTTCTGTTAAAATAGGAGATCATTGTTATCACGGTTTATGTGATATGGGTGCTAGTGCTAATGCGATACCTTATGATCTTTATAAAGAAATTATGCACGATATTGCACCTGTTGAATTAGAAGACATTGATGTTACTATTAAGCTTGCTAATAGGGACACCATTAAACCTATTGGGATTGTTAGAGATGTTGAAGTCTTGTGTGGGAAGATTAAATACCCTGCTGATTTTCTTGTCCTTGGTTCCCCACAAGATGATTTTGTCCCATTATTTTTGGTAGACCCTTCTTGAATACTGCTAGTGCTAAGATTAATTGTGAAAAGAATATTGTCACTGTTGGCATAGATGGTATGTCGCATGAGTTTAATTTTGCCAAGTTCAGTAGATAACATCGTGAAAAGGAACCATCTAGTAGGGATGAAATTATTGGTCTTGCTTCCATTGCTGTTCCTCCAACTGATCCGTTAGAACAATATTTGCTAGACCATGAAAACGATATGTTTATGAAGGAAAGGGAAGAAATAGATGAAGTGTTCCTTAAACAAGAACCTATGTTGAAACATAACCTTCCCATTAAAATTTTTGGGGATCCCCCTCCACCCAAGGGTGATCCCGTGTTTGAACTCAAACCATTACCTGATAATCTTAAGTATGCTTATCTAGATGAAAAAGAAATATATCCTGTTATTATTAGTGCTAACCTTTCAGAGAAAGAAGAAAAAAGATTATTGAAAACTCTGAAGAAGCACCGAGCTGCTATTGGATATACTCTGGATGATCTTAAGGGCATTAGTCCCACATTATGTCAACACAAAATCTCAGTGGAGAAAGATGCCAAACCAGTTAGAGATCCCCAAAGACGATTAAATCCCAAAATGAAGGAAGTGGTAAGAAAGGAGATACTAAAGCTCCTTGAGGTAGGTATTATTTATCCCGTTGCTGATAGTGAATGGGTAAGCCCTGTCCATTGTGTCCCTAAAAAGGGAGGTATTACCGTTGTTCCTAATGATAAAGATGAATTGATCCCACAAAGAATTATTACAGGTTATAGGATGGTAATTGATTTCCGTAAGTTAAATAAAGCTACTAAGAAAGATCATTACCCTCTACCTTTTATTGATCAAATGCTAGAAAGGCTATCCAAACACACACATTTTTGCTTTCTAGATGGTTATTCGGGCTTCTCTCAGATACCAATATCAGCAGGGGATCAATATAAAACCACTTTTACTTGCCCTTTTGGTACTTTTGCTTATAGACATATGCCTTTTGGTTTATGTAATGCACCTGCTACCTTTCAAAGATGCATGATGGCTATATTTTCTGATTTTTGTGAAAAGATTTGTGAGGTATTCATGGATGACTTCTCCGTCTATGGATCCTCCTTTGATGATTGTTTGAGCAACCTTGATCAAGTTTTCCAGAGATGCGAAGACACTAGTCTCGTCCTGAATTGGGAAAAGTGTCACTTTATGGTTAATGAAGGCATTGTATTGGGGCACAAGATCTCCGAGACAGGTATTGAAGTTGATAAAGCCAAAGTTGATGCTATTGAAAAGATGCCATGTCCCAAGGGCATAAAAGGTATAAGAAGTTTCCTTGGTCATGCCGGTTTTTATAGGAGGTTCATTAAGGACTTTTCTAAAATCTCTAGGCCTCTGACTAATTTATTGCAAAAAGATATTCCTTTTGTCTTTGATGATGATTGTGTAGAAGCATTTGAAACACTTAAGAAGGCTTTGATCACTGCACCTATTGTCCAGCCACCTGATTGGAATTTACCTTTTGAAATTATGTGCGATGCTAGTGATTATGCTGTAGGTGCTGTTTTAGGGCAAAGAGTTGATAAGAAATTGAATGTTATCCATTATGCTAGCAAGACTCTTGATACTGCCCAGAGAAATTATGCTACTACTGAAAAAGAATTCTTAGCAGTTGTGTTTGCATGTGATAAGTTTAGACCTTATATTGTTGATTCCAAAGTTACTATTCACACTGATCATGCTGCTATTAAATATCTTCTGGAAAAGAAAGATGCTAAGCCTAGGCTCATTAGATGGGTTCTCTTGCTCCAAGAATTTGACTTGCATATCATTCATAGAAAGGGAGCTGAGAACCCAGTTGCAGACAACTTGTCTAGGTTAGAAAATGTTCTTGATGACCCACTGCCTATTAATGATAGTTTTCCTGATGAACAATTAGCGGTCGTCAATGCTTCTCGTACTGTTCCTTGGTATGCTGATTATGCTAATTACATTGTTGCTAAATATATACCACGTAGTTTCACATACCAGCAAAATAAAAAGTTCTTTTATGATCTAAGACATTACTTCTGGGGTGATCCACACCTTTATAAAGAAGGAGTAGATGGTATTATTAGACGTTGTGTGCCTGAGCATGAATAGGAACAAATCCTACGCAAGTGTCACTCTGAATCCTATGGAGGACACCACGCTGGAGATAGAACTGCACACGAGGACTACAATCTGGCTTTTATTGGCCTACTCTTTTCAAAGATGCTCGTAAGTTTGTCGTATCTTGTGATGAATGTCAAAGAATAGGTAACATTAGTAGACGTCAAGAAATGCCGATGAATTATTCTCTTGTTATTGAACCGTTTGATGTTTTGGGCTTTGATTATATGGGACCTTTTCCTGCCTCCAATGGTTATACACATATTTTAGTTGCTGTTGATTACGTTACTAAGTGGGTAGAAGCTATTCCAACTAGTAGTGCTGATCATAACACTTCTATTAAAATGCTTAAAGAAGTTGTTTTTCCGAGGTTTGGAGTCCCTAGATATCTTATGACTGATGGTGGTTCACACTTTATTCATGGTGCTTTCCGTAAGATGCTTGCTAAGTATGATGTCAATCATAGAATCGCATCTCCTTATCACCCGCAGTCTAGTGGTCAAGTAGAGTTGAGCAATAGAGAGCTCAAGTTAAATTTGCAACAGATTGTGAATAGATCTAGAAAGAATTGGTCCAAAAAACTTGATGATGCATTATGGGCCTATAGAACTGCATATAAAAATCCTATGGGTATGTCTCCATATAAGATGGTTTATGGAAAAGCATGTCATTTACCTCTTGAACTTGAACATAAAGCATATTGGGATGTTAAAGAGCTCAATTATGACTTCAAACTTGCCAGTGAGAAGAGGTTATTTGATATTAGCTCACTTGATGAATGGAGAACCCAAGCATATGAGAATGCTAAGCTTTTCAAAGAAAAAGTCAAACGCTGGCATGATAAGAGGATACAGAAGCGTGAGTTTAATGTAGGAGATTATGCATTATTGTTCAATTCTCGTTTAAGATTTTTTGCAGGAAAACTTCTCTCAAAATGGGAAGGTCCCTACGTTATCGAGGAGGTCTATCGTTCTGGTGCTATAAAAATCAACAACTTTGAAGGCACAAATCCGAGGGTGGTAAACGGTCAAAGAATTAAGCATTATATTTCAGGTAATCCTATCAATGTTGAAACTAATATTATTGAAACCATAACCCCTGAGGAATACATAAGAGACACTTTCCAGAACGTTCCAGACTCCGAAAAGGCAGAGGTACGTGGTACGGTAAGTAAACCGACTCCAAAACGACTCTAATGGCAATTTTTATCAGTTTTGGATTATTTAAGAATTTTAGGAAGAAAGAAGTAGTCCGAAAGGGGCATGAGGCTCCCACAAGAGAGGAGGGCGCCCCCCCTCCCTGTAGGGCGCGCCCCCCTGTCTCGTGGGCACCTCGTGTGCCTCCCGGACTCCGTTTTCTTGTATGTTACGTATTTTGGTTGGTAAAAATTCATTATATATGCTCCCGAAGGTTTTGACCACCGTATCACGCAAATATCCTCTGTTTTCGTTTCAAGCTGTTTCCGTTGCAGATTTAGAGCACCATGACTTCTCCCTCCTCCAACAACAAAGACAAGGATGCTTGGTTATTGAAGATAGAGTTGAAAAGAGAGGAACCAGAGGAGATTAACAAGGATGAAGGGATCAAGAAGGCCATGGAGGCTCAAGCTCCGGTGGTGGAAGAAGAAGACACCCCTCAACCTTTACCTAACCTTTTCACTCCAACAGAGATTAAAGCTTTCAAGATGATTGAGTTAGCCCGCATACAGAACAAGTATCTCACAGAGGAGAATATTTTGTTGAAGGATCATATTGCTGGGCTCAAGGGCATTATCCGCAAGTTGGAGGAGCTTTTACGCTCGATGTGCGATTATCCGCCGTCATCATCACCACCTCCATCACCTCCGAAGAAATAATCACATGGGTATGGGCACTCCCCTTGGCAACTACCAAGCTTGGGGGAGGTGCCCCGGTATCGTATCACCATCACACTCCTGTCTTTACCGCTTTATTTAGTTCGATCCTTTTTAGTAGTATCTTGATCTATTAGTTCGAAGTTTTGATATCAAGTAGTTTTGAGTTTTGCTTTGTGATCTCTTTATGTAATCGAGTCTGTGTGCTATCTATAATAAAGATTAGTGTTGATTCAAAGGCTTTGCTATGTTGCTATGATCTTGAAAAAGTAGAAAGAACAAAAGAGTTCATATCGATCCTATGGGTAGTGATAACTTCACACATAGAAAGTATGAGGCATAAAAATTGTTGAGAGTTGATGAACATAGCCTTATTCATCGTTGCAATTAATAGGAAGTAATAAGGAAAGAGGGGTTCACATATAAATATATTATCTTGGACATCTTTTATGATTGTGGAGCACTCACTAAGTATGACATGCTAAAAGAGTTGACGTTGGACAAGGAAGACAACGTAATGGTTTATGTTTTCCGACATCTCAGTTAAAGTATATTGTGACCTTCCAAACATGTTGAGCTTTCCTTTCCCCCTCATGCTAGCCAAATTCCTTGCACCAAGTAGAGATACTACTTGTGCTTCCCAATATCCTTAAACCCAATTTTGCCATGAGAGTCCACCATACCTACCTAGGGATTGAGTAGATCCTTCAAGTAAGTTGTCATCGGTGCAAGCAATAAAAATTGCTCACTAAATATTTAAGACTTATTAGTGCAGAGAAAATAAACTTTGTACGAACTTGTTGTGGAAGTAATAAAAGCGATGACCTGCTTAATAAAGGTCCACATGCATGGGGCAATATAAAGTGACGTTCTTTTGCATTAAGACTTTATGCATCAACCCTAAACGCGCATGACAACCTATGCTTCCCTCTGCGAAGGGCCTATCTTTTACTTTATGTTTCACTTTATGCTTGAGTCAAGGTGATCCTCACCTTTCCCTTTTTCATTTTATCCTTTGGGAAGCTCCTCGTGTTTGAAAGATCATGATGCATATATCCAATTGGATGTAAGTTGGCATAGGCTATTATTGTTGACATCACCTAAAGGTGAATATGTTGGGAGGCAACACAATAAGCCCCTATCTTTCTTAGTGTCCGGATGAAACTCTATAACCACAAGTGTTGCGTGAGTGTTAACAATTATAGGGGACTACGAGATAGTTGAGTATGTGAGCTTGTTGAAAAGCTCTATTATTGACTCTTTCTGATGTTACGATAAATTGCAATTGCTTCAATGACTGAGATTATAGTTTGTTAGTTCCCAATGAAGTTTTTGAACCATACTTGACATTGTGAATTGCTTATTACTTGAACATAAGAAATCATATGACAAAATCCATATATGTTGTTGTTATTAGATAGATCGTGATGCCCTCATGTCCGTATTTTATTTTTATCGACACCTCTATCTCTAAACATGTGGACATATTTTTCGATTTCGGCTTCCGCTTGAGGACAAGCGAGGTCTAAGCTTGGGGGAGTTGATACATCCATTTTGCATCATGCTTTTATATCAATATTTATTGCATTATGGGCTGTTATTACACATTATATCTCAATACTTATGGCTATTCTATCTTATTTTACAAGGTTTACCATGAAGAGGGGGAATGCCGGCAGTTGGAATTCTGGCTGGAAAAGGAGCAAACGTTGGAAACCTATTCTGCACAACTCCAAAAGACCTGAGACTCCACGAAACAACTTTTCAGATTTAATAAGAATTTTTGGGCAAAAGAAATAGGCCAGGGGGCCCACACCCTGTCCAGGAGACAGGGGGCGCGCCCCCCTGTAGGGCGCGCCCCCTATCTCCTGGGCCCCCTGGTGGGCTTCCGGCTGCCATCTTCTGCTATACGAAGGGTTTTGTCCTGGAAAAAATCGTGGGCAAGCTTACGGGACGAAACTCCGCCGCCACGAGGCGGAACCTTGGCGGAATCAATCTAGGGCTCTGGCGGAGCTGTTCTGCCGGGGACACTTCCCTCCGGGAGGGGGAAATCATCACCAACGATCCTCTCATTGGGAGGGGGTCAATCTCCATCAACATCTTCACCAGCACCATCTCATCTCAAAACCCTAGTTCATCTCTTGTATCCAATCTTGTATCAAAACCACAAATTGGTACCTGTGGGTTGCTAGTAGTGTTGATTACTCCTTGTAGTTGATGCTATTTGGTTTACTTGGTGGAAGATCATATGTTCAGATCCTTTATGCATATTATTACCCCTCTGATTATGAACATGAATATGCTTTGTGAGTAGTTATGTTTGTTCCTGAGGACATGGGTGAAGTCTTGCTATTAGTAGTCATGTGAATTTGGTATTCGTTCGATATTTTGATGAGATGTATGGTGTCTTTCCTCTAGTGGTGTTATGTGAACGTCGACTACGTGACACTTCACCATTATTTGGGCCTAGAGGAAGGCATGGGGAAGTAATAAGTAGATGATGGGTTGCTAGAGTGACAGAAGCTTAAACCCTAGTATATGCGTTGCTTCGTTAGGGGTTGATATGGACCCATATGTTTAATGTTGTGGTTAGGTTTACCTTAATACTCCTTTTTGTAGTTGCGGATGCTTGCAATAGGGGTTAATCATAAGTGGGATGCTTGCCCATGTTAGGGCAGTACCCAAGTGCCAGTCCACCCACATATCAAATTATCAAAGTACCGAACGTGAATCTTACGAACGTGATGAAAACTAGCTTGACGATAATTCCCAATGTGTCCTCGGGAGCTCCTTCTTCATTATTAGAGTTTGTCCAGGCTTATCCTTTGCTACATAAAGGATTGGGCCACCTTGCTGCACTTTATTTACTTTATTTACTTTTTGCTCGTTACTATTTATCTTATCACAAAACTATCTATCACCTACTATTTCAGTGCTTGCTGAGAAAACCTTACTGAAAACCGCTTATCATTTCCTTCTACTCCTCGTTGGGTTCGACACTCTTAATTATCAAAAGGACTACGATAGATCCCCTATATTTGTGGGTCATCATTCACCCTTGGGGCTGAGGGTATGTACCAGTAGCTATGTGATCTCTCTCTCTCTCTCTCTCTCTCTCTCTCTCTCTCTCGTGTTCTTGATTTGGCACGATCTTGATGTACCGCAAGCTTTGCTATTATAGTTGGATCTTATGATGTTTCTCTACCTCTACTCTCTTGTAATGGATTGAGTTTTCCCTTTGAAGTTATTATATCGGATTGAGTCTATAAGGATTTGAGAACACTTGATGTATGTCTTGCATGTGCTTATCTGTGGTGACAATGGGATATTCACGTGATCCACTTGACGTATGTTTTGATGATCAACTTGCGGGTTCAGTGACCTTGTGAACTTATGCATAGGGGTTGGCACACGTTTTCGTCTTGACTCTCCGGTAGAAACTTTGGGGCACTTTTTGAAGTTCTTTGTGTTGGTTTGAATAGATGAATCTGAGATTGTGTGATGCATATCGTATAATCAAACCCGCGGATACTTGAGGTGACATTGGAGTATCTAGGTGACATTAGTGTTTTGGTTGATTTGTGTCTTAAGGTGTTATTTTACTACGAACTCTAGGGCTGTTTGTGACACTTATAGGAATAGCCCAATGGATTGATCGGAAAGAATAACTTTGAGGTGGTTTCGTACCCTACAATAATCTCTTCGTTTGTTTTCCGCTATTAGTGACTTTGGAGTGACTCTTTGTTGCATGTTGAGGGATTTTTATATGATCTAATTATATTACTATTGTTGAGAGAACTTGCACTAGTGAAAGTATGAACCCTAGGCCTTGTTTCGAAGCATTGCAATATCGTTTACGCTCACTTTTATCATTAGTTACCTTGCTGTTTTTATAATTTCAGATTACAAAAACCTATATCTACCATCCATATTGCACTTGTATCACCATCTCTTCGCCGAACTAGTGCACCTATACAATTTACCATTGTATTGGGTGTGTTGGGGACACAAGAGATGTTGGGGAACGTAGTAATTTCAAAAAAATTCCTACGCACACGCAAGATCATGGTGATGCATAGCAACGAGAGGGGAGAGTGTTGTCTACGTACCCTCGTAGACCGAAGGGAAGCGTTGACGCAACGTAGAGGAAGTAGTCATACGTCTTCCCGGGCCAACAGATCCAAGCACCGTTACTCCGGCACCTCCGAGTTCTTGACACACGTACAGCTCGATGACGCACCCGGGCTCCGATCCCGCAGAGCTTCAGGGAGGAGTTCCGTCAGCACGACGGCGTGGTGACGATCTTGATGTTCAACCGTCGCAGGGCTTCGCCTAAGCACCGCTACAATATGACCGAGGTGTAATATCGTGGAGGGGGGCACCGCACACGGCTAAGGAACGATCACGAAGATCAACTTGTGTGTCATGGGGTGCCCCCCTGCCCCCGTATATAAAGGAGTGGAGGAGGGGAGGGCCGGCCTTCTCTATGGCGCGCCCTAGGGGAGTCCTACTCCCACCGGGAGTAGGATTCCCCCTTTCCTAGTCCAACTAGGAGACCTTCCAAGTAGTAGGAGTAGGAGACAAGGAAGGGGAAGAGAGAAGGGAAGGAAGGAGGGGGTGCGGCCCCTCCCCCTAGTCCAATTCGGACTAGGCCATGGGGGGGCGCGCGGCCTGCCCTAGGCAGCCCCTCTCTCTTTCCCGTATGGCCCAATAAGGCCCAATACTTCTCCCCGGCGAATTCCCGTAACTCTTCGGTACTCCGATAAATACCCGAATCACTCGGAACCTTTCCGAACTTCGAATATAGTCGTCCAATATATCGATCTTTACGTCTCGACCATTTCGAGACTCCTCGTCATGTCCCCGATCTCATCTGGGACTCCGAACTCCTTCGGTACATCAACACTCATAAACTCATAATATAACTGTCATCGAAACCTTAAGCGTGCGGACCCTACGGTTCGAGAACAATGTAGACATGACCGAGACACGTCTCCGGTCAATAACCAATAGCGGGACCTGGATGCCCATATTGGTTCCTACATATTCTATGAAGATCTTTATCGGTCAGACCGCATAACAACATACGTTGTTCCCTTTGTCATCGGTATGTTACTTGCCCGAGATTCGATCGTCGGTATCCAATACCTAGTTCAATCTCGTTACCGGGAAGTCTCTTTACTCGTTCCGTAATACATCATCTTGCAACTAACTCATTAGTTGCAATGCTTGCAAGGCTTAAGTGATGTGCATTACCGAGAGGGCCCAGAGATACCTCTCCGACATTCGGAGTGACAAATCCTAATCTCGAAATACGCCAACCCAACAAGTACCTTCGGAGACACCTGTAGAGCACCTTTATAATCACCCAGTTACGTTGTGATGTTTGGTAGCACACAAAGTGTTCCTCCGGTAAACGGGAGTTGCATAATCTCATAGTCATAGGAACATGTATAACTCATGAAGAAAGCAATATCAACATACTAAACGATCGGGTGCTAAGCTAATGGAATGGGTCATGTCAATCAGATCATTCAACTAATGATGTGATCTCGTTAATCAAATAACAACTCTTTGTCCATGGTTAGGAAACATAACCATCTTGGATTAACAAGCTAGTCAAGTAGAGGCATACTAGTGATACTCTGTTTGTTTATATATTCACACATGTATTATGTTTCTGGTTAATACAATTCTAGCATGAATAATAAACATTTATCATGATATAAGGAAATAAACAATAACTTTATTATTGCCTCTAGGGCATATTTCCTTCAGTCTCCCACTTGCACTAGAGTCAATAATCTAGATCACATCACCATGTGATTAACATCGATAGTTCACATCATCATGTGATTAACACCCATAGTTCACATCGCCATGTGACCAACACCCAAAGGGTTTACTAGATTCAGTAATCTAGTTCACATCGCTATGTGATTAACACCCAAAGAGTACTAAGGTGTGATCATGTTTTGCTTGTGAGAGAATCTTAGTCAACGGGTCTTTCACATTCAGATCCGTTATGTATTTTGCAATTTTCTATGTCTACAATGCTCTGCACGGAGCTACTCTAGCTAATTGCTCCCACTTTCAATATGTATCTAGATCGAGACTTAGAGTCATCCAGATCGGTGTCAAAACTTGCATCGACGTAACCCTTTACGATGAACCTTTTGTCACTTCCATAATCGAGAAACATATCCTTATTCCACTAAGGATAATTTTGACCGTTGTCCAGTGATCTACTCCTAGATCACTATTGTACTCCCTTGCCAAACTCAGTGTGGGGTATACAATAGATCTGGTACACAGCATGGCATACTTTATAGAACCTATGGCCAAGGCATAGGGAATGACTTTCATTCTCTTTCTATCTTCTGCCGTGGTCGGGTTTTGAGTCTTACTCAATTTCACACCTTGTAACACAGGCAAGAACTCTTTCTTTGACTGTTCCATTTTGAACTACTTCAAAATCTTGTCCAGGTATGTACTCATTGAAAAAACTTATCAAGCGTCTTGATCTATCTCTATAGATCTTGATGCTCAATATGTAAGCAGCTTCACCGAGGTCTTTCTTTGAAAAACTCCTTTCAAACACTCCTTTATGCTTTGCAGAATAATTCTACATTATTTTCGATCTACAATATGTCATTCACATATACTTATCAGAAATGCTGTAGTGCTCCCACTCACTTTCTAGTAAATACAGGCTTCGCCGCAAGTCTGTATAAAACTATATGCTTTGATCAACTTATCAAAGCGTATATTCCAACTCCGAGATGCTTGCACCAGTCCATAGATGGATCGCTGGAGCTTGCGTATTTTGTCAGCACCTTTAGGATTGACAAAACCTTCTAGTTGCATCATATACAACTCTTCTTTAAATCCATTAAGGAATGTAGTTTTGTTTATCCATTTGCCATATTTCATAAAAATGCGGCAATTGCTAACATGATTTGGACAGACTTAAGCATCGTTACGAGTGAGAAAATTTCATCGTAGTCAACACCTTGAACTTTTTCAAAAACCTTTTTCGACAAGTCTAGCTTTGTAGATAGTAACACTACTATCAACGTCTGTCTTCCTCTTGAAGATCCATTTATACAATATGGCTTGCCGATCATCGGGCAACTCCACCAAAGTCCACACTTTGTTCTCATACATGGATCCCATCTCAGATTTCATGGCCTTAAGCCATTTTGCTGAATCTGGGCTCATCATCGCTTCCTCATAGTTCGTAGGTTCATCATGGTCTAGTAACATGACTTCCAGAACAGGATTACCGTACCACTCTGGTGCGGACCGTACTCTGGAAGACCTACGAGGTTCTGTAGTAACTTGATCTGAAGTTTCATGATCATCATCATTAGCTTCCTCACTAATTGGTGTAGAAATCACTGGAACTGATTTCAGTGATGAACAATTTTCCAATTCGGGAGAAGGTATAGTTACCTCATCAAGTTCTACTTTTCTCCCACTCACTTCTTTCGAGAGAAACTCCTTCTCTAGAAAGGATCCATTTTTAGCAACGAATATCTTGCCTTTGGATCTGTGATAGAAGGTGTACCCAACAATTTCCTTTGGGTATTCTATGAAGACGCACTTCTCCGATTTGGGTTTGAGCTTATCAGGATGAAACTTTTTCACATAAGCATCACAGCCCCAAACTTTAAGAAATGACAACTTGGGTTTCTTGCTAAACCATAGTCCATATGGTGAACGGATTTAGATGGTGGCCTTTTAACGTGAATGCAGCTGTCTCTAATGCATGATCCCAAAACAATATTGGTAAATCGGTAAGAAACATCATAGATTGTACTATATCCAATAAAGTACGGTTATGACGTTCGGACACACCATTATGATGTGGTGTTCCAGGTGGCATGAATTTGTGAAACTATTCCACATTGTTTTAATTGAAGACCAAACTCGTAACTCAAATATTTGTCTCCGTGATCAGATCGTAGAAACCTTATCTTCTTGTCACGATGATGTTCCACTTCACTCTGAAATTCTTTGAACTTTTCAAATGTTTCAGACTTATGTTTCATCAAGTAGATATACCCATATCTGCTCAAATCATCTGTGAAGGTCAGAAAATAACGATACCCGCCGCGAGCCTTAACACTCATCGGATCGCATACATCAGTATGTATTATTTCCAATAAGTCAGTTGCTCGCTCCACTGTTCCGGAGAACGGAGTCTTAGTCATCTTGCCCATGAGGCATGGTTCGCAAGCATCAAGTGATTCATAATCAAGTGATTCCAAAATCCCATCAGCATGGAGTTTCTTGATGCGCTTTACACCAATATGACCTAAACGGCAGTGCCACAAATAAGCTTCACTATCATTATTAACTTTGCATCTTTTGGTTTCAATATTATGAATATGTGTATCACTACGATCGAGATCCAATGAACCATTTTCATTGGGTGTGTAACCATATAAGGTTTTATTCATGTAAACAGAACAACAGTTTATTCTCTTACTTAAATGAATAACCGTATTGCCATAAACACGATCAAATCATATTCATGCTCGACGCAAACACCAAATAACATTTTATTTAGGTTTAACACTAATCCCGAAAGTATAGGGAGTGTGCGATGATGATCATATCAATCTTGGAACTTCTTCCAACACTCATCGTCACTTCCCCTTCAACTAGTCTCTGTTTATTCTGCAACTCCCGTTTCGAGTTACTACTCTTAGCAACTGAACCAGTACCAAATACCGAGGGGTTGCTATAAACACTAGTAAAGTACACATCAATAACATGTATATCAAATATACCTTTGTTCACTTTGCCATCCTTCTTATCCGCCAAATACTTGGGGTAGTTCTGCTTCCAGTGACTAGTTCCTTTGCAGTAGAAGCACTTAGTCTCAGGCTTAGGTCCAGACTTGGGCTTCTTCACTTGAGCAGCAACTTGCTTGCCGTTCTTCTTGAAGTTCCCTTCTATCCCTTTGCCCTTTTCTTGAAACTAGTGGTCTTGTTAACCATCAACACTTGATGTACTTTCTTGATTTCTACCTTCATCGATTTCATCATTATGAAAAACTCGGGAATCATTTTCATCATCCCTTGCATACTATAGTTCATCACGAAGTTCTACTAACTTGGTGATGGTGACTAGAGAATTCTGTCAATCACTATCTTATCTGGAAGATTAACTCCCACTTGATTCAAGCGATTGTAGTACCCAGACAATCTGAGCATATGCTCACTAGTTGAGCGATTCTCCTCCATCTTTTAGCCATAGAACTTGTTGGAGACTTCATATCTCTCAACTCGGGTATTTTCTTAAAATATTAACTTCAACTCCTGGAACATCTCATATGGTCCATGACGTTCAAAACGTCTTTGAAGTCCCGATTCTAAGCTGTTAAGCATGGTGCACTAAACTATCAAGTAGTCATCATATTGAGCTAGCCAAACGTTCATAACGTCTGCATCTGCTCCTGCAATAGGTCTGTCACCTAGTGGTGCATTGAGGACATAATTCTTCTGTGCAGCAATGAGGATAAACCTCAGATCACGGATCCAATCCGCATCATTGCTACTAACATTTTTCAACACAATTTTCTCTAGGAACATATCAAAATAAACATATGAAAGCAACAACGCGAGCTATTGATCTACAACATAATTTGCAAAATACTACCAGGACTAAGTTCATGATAAATTTAAGTTCAATTAATCATATTACTTAAGAACTCCCACTTAGACAGACATCTCTCTAGTCATCTAAGTGATCACGTGATCCAAATCAACTAAACCATAACCGATCATCACGTGAGATGGAGTAGTTTTCAATGGTGAACATCACTATGTTGATCATATCTACTATATGATTCACGCTCAACCTTTCGGTCTCCGTGCTCCGAGGCCATATCTGCATATGCTAGTCTCGTCAAGTTTAACCTGAGTATTCTGCGTGTGCAAAAACTGGCTTGCACCCGTTGTAGATGGACGTAGAGCTTATCACACCTGATCATCACGTGGTGTCTGGGCACGACAAACTTTGGCAACGGTGCATACTCAGGGAGAACACTTCTTGATAATTAGTGAGATATCATCTTAAAATTCTACCGTCAATCAAAGCAAGATAAGATGCATAAAGGATAAACATCACATGCAATCAATATAAGTGATATGATATGGCCATCATCATCTTGTGCTTGTGATCTCCATCTCCGAAGCACCATCATGATCACCATCGTCACCGGCGCGACACCTTGATCTCCATCGTAGCATCGTTGTCGTTTACGCCATCTATTGCTTCTACGACTATCGCTACCGCTTAGTGATAAAGTAAAGCAATTACAGGGCGTTTGCATTTCATACAATAAAGCGACAACCATATGGCTCCTGCCAGTTGCCGATAACTTCGGTTACAAAACATGATCATCTCATACAATAAAATATAGCATCACGTCTTGGCCATATCACATCACAACATGCCCTGCAAAAACAAGTTAGACGTCATCTACCTTGTTGTTGCAAGTTTTACGTGGCTGCTACGGGCTTAAGCAAGAACCAATCTCACCTACGCATCAAAACCACAACGATAGTTTGTAAAGTTGATGCTGTTTTAACCTTCGCAAGGACCGGGCGTAGCCACACTCGGTTCAACTAAAATTTGGAGAAACTGACACCCGCTAGTCACCTGTGTGCAAAGCACGGCGGTAAAACCAATCTCGCGTAAGCATACACGTAATGTCGGTCCGGGCCGCTTCATCCAACAATACCGCCAAACCAAAGTATGACATGCTGGTAAGCAGTATGACTTATATCGCCCACAACTCATTTGTGTTCTACTCGTGCATATAACATCAAACCATAAAACCTAGGCTCGGATGCCACTGTTGGGGAACGTAGTAATTTCAAAAAAATTCCTACGCACACGCAAGATCATGGTGATGCATAGCAACGAGAGGGGAGAGTGTTGTCTACGTACCCTCGTAGACCGAAGCGGAAGTGTTGACGCAACGTAGAGGAAGTAGTCGTACGTCTTCCCGGGCCAACCGATCCAAGCACCGTTACTCCGGCACCTCCGAGTTCTTGACACACGTACAGCTCGATGACGCACCCCGGGCTCCGATCCAGCAGAGCTTCAGGGAGGAGTTCCGTCAGCACGACGGCGTGGTGACGATCTTGATGTTCAACCGTCGCAGGGCTTCGCCTAAGCACCGCTACAATATGACCGAGGTGTAATATCGTGGAGGGGGGCACCGCACACGGCTAAGGAACGATCACGAAGATCAACTTGTGTGTCATGGGGTGCCCCCCTGCCCCCGTATATAAAGGAGTGGAGGAGGGGAGGGCCGGCCCTCTCTATGGCGCGCCCTAGGGGAGTCCTACTCCCACCGGGAGTAGGATTCCCCCTTTCCTAGTCCAACTAGGAGACCTTCCAAGTAGTAGGAGTAGGAGACAAGGAAGGGGAAGAGAGAAGGGAAGGAAGGAGGGGGTGCGGCCCCTCCCCCTAGTCCAATTCGGACTAGGTCATGGGGGGGCGCGCGGCCTGCCCTAGGCAGCCCCTCTCTCTTTCCTGTATGGCCCAATAAGGCCCAATACTTCTCCCCGGCGAATTCCCGTAACTCTCCGGTACTCCGATAAATACCCGAATCACTCGAAACCTTTCCGAACTCCGAATATAGTCGTCCAATATATCGATCTTTACGTCTCGACCATTTCGAGACTCCTCGTCATGTCCCCGATCTCATCCGGGACTCCGAACTCCTTCGGTACATCAACACTCATAAACTCATAATATAACTGTCATCGAAACCTTAAGCCTGCGGACCCTACGGTTCGAGAACAATGTAGACATGACCGAGACACGTCTCCGGTCAATAACCAATAGCAGGACCTGGATGCCCATATTGGTTCCTACATATTCTACGAAGATCTTTATCGGTCAGACCGCATAACAACATACGTTGTTCCCTTTGTCATCGGTATGTTACTTGCCCGAGATTCGATCGTCGGTATCCAATACCTAGTTCAATCTCGTTACCGGCAAGTCTCTTTACTCGTTCCGTAATACATCATCTCGCAACTAGATCATTAGTTGCAATGCTTGCAAGGCTTAAGTGATGTGCATTACCGAGAGGGCCCAGAGATACCTCTCCGACATTCGGAGTGACAAATCCTAATCTCGAAATACGCCAACCCAACAAGTACCTTTGGAGACACCTGTAGAGCACCTTTATAATCACCCAGTTACGTTGTGACGTTTGGTAGCACACAAAGTGTTCCTCCGGTAAACGGGAGTTGCATAATCTCATAGTCATAGGAACATGTATAAGTCATGAAGAAAGCAATAGCAACATACTAAACGATCGGGTGCTAAGCTAACGGAATGGGTCATGTCAATTAGATCATTCAACTAATAATGTGATCTCATTAATCAAATAACAACTCTTTGTCCATGGTTAGGAAACATAACCATCTTTGATTAACAAGCTAGTCAAGTAGAGGCATACTAGTGACACTCTGTTTGTTTATATATTCACACATGTATTATGTTTCCGGTTAATACAATTCTACCATGAATAATAAACATTTATCATGATATAAGGAAATAAACAATAACTTTATTATTGCCTCTAGGGCATATTTCCTTCAAGAGACTCTTTGTTATGTGGTTGCAGGGTTGTTTGAGAGAGACCATCTTCATCCTACGCCTCCCACGGATTGATAAACCTTAGGTCATCCACTTGAGGTAAAATTGCTATTGTCCTACAAACCTCTGCACTTGGAGGCCCAACGTCTACAAGAAGAAGGTTACGTAGTAGACACCATCGATGTCAACCTCTCCTATAAATCCTCAAACCTCAAGAAAATAACCTAGATCGGGAGTTCCGCCGCCGCAAGCCTCTGTAGCCACCAAAACCCTCTCGGGAGCCGTTCCGGCACCCTGCCGGACGGGGAATCCATCACCGATGGCCATCTTCATCATCCCAGCGCTCTCCATGATGAGGAGGGAGTAGTTCACCCTCGGGACTGAGGGTATCTTCCAGTAGCTATGCGTTTGAGATCTCTCTCTCTCTCTCTCTCTCTCTCTCGTGTTCTTGATGTGGCACGATCTTGATGTATTGCGAGCTTTGCTATTATAGTTGGATCTTATGATGCTTCTCCCCCTCTACTTTCTTGTAATGGATTGAGTTTTCCCTTTGAAATTATCTTATCGGATTGAGTCTTTAAGGATTTGAGAACACTTTATGTATGTCTTGCATGTGCTTATCTGTGGTGACAATGGGATATTCACGTGACCTACTTGATGTATGTTTTGGTGATCAACTTGCGGGTTCAGTGACCTTGTGAACTTATGCATAGGGGTTGGCACACGTTTTTGTCTTGACTCTCCGGTAGAATCTTTGGGGCACTCTTTGAAGTTCTTTGTGTTGGTTCGAATATATGAATCTGAGATTGTGTGATGCATATCGTATAATCATACCCGCGGATACTTGAGGTGACATTGGAGTATCTAGGTGACATTAGGGTTTTGGTTGATTTGCATCTTGAGGTGTTATTTTACTACGAACTCTAGGGCTGTTTGTGACACTTATAGGAATAGCCCAATGGATTGATCGGAAAGAATAACTTTGAGGTGGTTTCGTACCCTACAATAATCTCTTCGTTTGTTCTCTGCTATTAGTGACTTTGAAGTGACTCTTTGTTGCATGTTGAGGAATAATTATATGTTCTAATTATGTTATTATTGTTGAGAGAACTTGCAGTAGTGAAATTATGAACCTAGGCCTTGTTTCCTCCCATTGCAATATCGTTTACGCTCACCTATATCACTTGCTACCTTGCTGTTTTTATAATTTCAGATTACAAAAACCTATATCTACCATCCGTATTGCACTTGTATCACCATCTCTTCGCCGAACGAGTGCACCTATACAATTTACCATTGTATTGGGTGTGTTGGGGACACAAGAGACTCTTTGTTATTTGGTTGCAGGGTTGTTTGAGAGACACCATCTTCATCCTACGCCTCCCACGGATTGATAAACCTTAGGTCATCCACTTGAGGGAAATTTGCTACTGTCCTACAAACCTCTACACTTGGAGGCCCAATAACGTCTACAAGAAGAAGGTTGTGCAGTAGACATCAGTCCACATGGGTGGCCCTCCAATATCATAGCCGCTAGAATATTTTTGAACTTAAGATTGTTTTAGCTTGGTTGTTTTAGCTTGATTGTAGTTGTAGTTCTTAGTTCTTTAGTAAGTAGTGGTATGATTGTAGTTCTTAGTTCTTAGTTCTTAGTTCTTTAGTAAGCATGTTAATATGATTCAAGTAGTGGATTTGGTTGGAGTAAATATGATATGGTATGGTTTTGCATTTGACACATCTTGATATATGTGTTTTATTTATTTGATCCATATGTTTAGGTCTGCAACAGTGGCGCAACCATCGCCCCTTCATCTCCAACACGACCCGTCCGGCTTGCCACTTCCGTACGTGTACGAGTCCTGCCCCGAGCTTCTGTTGCTGGTGACCGCTTTTTCAGACGAGTTCCTACAGGAGATGAGGGCAGTGCGGTGGCACGAGAGGGCAGAACGGATCTCCGATGATCAAAAGTGTTGGGCGCAGAGTGCGAAGGAGTGGAAGAGAGTGATTGCAGAGATGGAGGGAGATCCAACTATCTCCCAAGAACGCCGGGAATGGAACATTGAAGTTGCCAAGCAGCGCTCCAACTAGGAGCTGCGCAATTTGGGCCGGAGGATCTACTTCGAGAGCAATGCGGAGGAGAGAGCCAGGATGCCGCCCCCAAGTGCATCGGCGTTCGGTATCATCAATTGGGAAAGGGCGGAGGCGAAAACTCCAGCGGGCAAGGCAAGGTGGGACTGCTTGAATGGTCAGATGCCGACCAGCTTTCCGCCTCCGCCTGAGCCGGTGGATCCGCTGCCGTATCTGTCTCCACGGCCATGCCTAACATACGAGGGGGGGGGGAGATTTGTCCGCCCCATAAACATGTCGATTGCATATGTATCTCTGTTTTAGTAGGGGTTGTCAAACTATGTGGACAAGTTTGCTATTTGCTATTTCCTACTTATGAATCTATTATGTGTAAACTGTTTGATAATTGCTATGTGGAACCATCATTATTATGTAAGCTCATATTTTGCTATTTGTGATGTGAAACTTGTGACAAAACAAACTATGTGAAACCGTTTGTTGGCTTTCTTTGTGAGCTCATATTTTGCTATCTTTGTGAAACTATGTGATAAAACTTTACAAAAGAAACAATCACTAAAAAAATGTGAGCTCATATTTTAGGGACTATATTGTTTTTGAAAAGAAGCAAAAATTAAACTTATAAACCATAAAACAAAGGACCCTACCGCCAAGGACCCTGGCGGTAGGACGAACGTACCTACCGCCAGGGCACCTCGATATTTCGTTACAGAAACGTTAGGAGGCAAAACCCCAGCCACACCTTGCCGCCACGGGATCTGGCGGTAGGGTTAGACATGCTAACGCCAGGGTCCATGGCGGTAGGCTACTTGTCCACATTAGCTCGAGCAAACGGCGGCCGTCGCCCTCCATCCCAGCCTACCGCCATGTACCCTGGTGGTAGCATGTTTAACCCTACCGTCAGATCCCATGGCGGTAGCAAAAGGGTCAGATCCTGAAAATTTTCGGAACCGGGGTCAGATCGTGAATTTATACCGAAAAAGGATCAAAACACGAAATTTGCCCGCGTCGTGCCTGCCGGAGTGAGCAGTCGTCAAGTCGATGCGCAATACTCCCTCTGGGTCCCGGTCAAGTAGGAGTAAGTTGTTTTCTCCTTTGGCACGGAACGCCGTATATATAAATCACCCGTTGATTTTTTTTGCATGGTAATACGTGTCTCATTCATATCATAAAAAACAAAGTACAAGTCACGTAAAGACCGACATGACAAAACTGAAAAGATAACAGAACATCTCTGAGCTTGACACCAACGCCCGTCACCTGCCTCCGGCACCACCACACCAGCCACCGAAGAAAAGAATGACGAATCACCTCCTGACCCGAGCTCGACGTGGCTCCATCGCTGATATGCAGCTTTACGGACCTCTAAGGTGGCTCACCAAAAGTGAAACCCTTACCGTTGAACAAATCAGACCGGGGCAACACCCCGGACACGCCATCGAACTCCAGATCTAGCAACCCATCACGACTAAAACGCTGAAGAAGGAAACCATATCTACCATCCACCAACCACGAGCCCAGCACATGCTCCGTCTTCCAGATGTCGTCGATGCAGACCACAATCTGCATCCGCTCCTGGACTACCTCCCAAGCTCCGCGCCGACGCTGGAGCAAACGTCGTCGCAACGGCGGAGCCCGAGGACACAGGTCCACCACGAGGATGTCGTTGCCGCCACGTCATCCTTGCTTGAGCAGACTGGTTTCCAAATCCATCCCCAACCATAGGACCGATGGCCTCGTCAGGGAAGGATCCGAAAAATCTTTATTCAGCATTGTCATCATCGCCGCCGAAGCAAAAACGATGAACAACCTAAAAACCTAGACTACGAGAGAGTAAAAACGATCCACACGCGTGGATCCGGCGACCCCCTCACCACCGATGACCGAGGTCGCCGGTGGAGGGGAGCCGCCGGAGAGCGGCGTTGGAAGATCGGCCTCCCCCTGGCGGCAGCTAGGGTTCCAGCCGCCAGGGACGAGAGGAAAACAGGGACTTAAATCACCCGTTGATTGATGGGCGTGTTTGTCCTGTGAGCCGTGACCAACGACGACCACATATATATCCACGCGTATTTATTTATGGGAAACGTTTCAGAACGGCCCGCCGGCCGAATGATTCGGCTGGTCGCTTGCCCACGCGGACGCCATGCAGCACAAGGGCCCGCACGCATTCGTCTTTCCCCTATCCTCTCCTCCACACACATCTCATCCGTGCACGCTTCATCTCTGGATTTCTCTTCTCCATCTCCGCGGACTTCTCTGCCTCTCTCCTTGTCCTGCCTCCGGCAAGCGTCGCGGCTTCTCCGGCGAGGACGCACGGCGGGGACAGAGGAGGAAGCACGCCGGGGAGCTAAAACCGGTGGACGGAAAAGCTACATCCGGCTACGCGTGAGTTGCAATTTCTCTCCCCCATCTCTATCTCCGCAGACCTCTCTGCCTCTCTCCTTGTCTTGCCTCCGGCGAGGGCCGCGGCTTCTCCGGCGAGGACAACACGGGAGGACGGGGACAGAGGAGGAAGCATGCCGGGAAGCTGAAACTGGTGGACAGAAAAGCTACAACCATCCACCAAAAAAGCTACAACCATCCACCAAAAAAGCTACAACCATCCACCAAAAAGCAACAACCGACCACACCAGATGCTGGAGCCGGCCAGGGTTGGAGCTACAACCAGCAACTTTTGTTGCTACAACCGACCACACCAGATGCTGGAACAGGATGTCTTTTTTGTTACAACCGGTGTGAGCAACGACGGTGGCAGTTATTTTTGCTGGAACGGGCATCTAGATTTGCTGGAACCAGTGATAAAATTTGCTACATCCGTGATGGGTGGGGGCGCAAAGGCGAGCTGCGACCGGCAGCCGCAGGAAAAAGCTACAGCAGTATTCTAGAGCTACAATGGCGATGCACGGGAGCTGCAACCGTGGTTTTGTTTTGCTACTATGGGCGACCAATTTTGTTGCATCGGTGACAGCGAGACGACATGGCCGCCGGCATGGCGTGCCGCACCAGGCAAGGGGAGCTGCAAACCATGGCCACAAGAGCTGGAACCGCAGCCCAGCGGAGCTGCAAGGTGACCCCTTGCGGCTGGGATGTTGCAACCGTTGTCCGGCGAGCTGGAACGGCGGTGCAGTGGAGCTGCAAGGGGAGGGGGGTGACCTCTTGATTTTTGGGATGATGCACCCGTGGACCGGCGGAGCGAGAATGGTGCTGGAACCAGTCCGACGGAGCGCCGGCGACGCTACTCCCCGGAGTTGCGGTGGTCACCGCCGGCAGTGCAGGAACTTCCTATCAAGGATGTTGGAAACGCCCGGCGAAAAAGCTGCAACCACTCGATGGCGACGGGAGCGCGGCGGCGCGGGCGGCCGACGAGGACGAGCGCGGCGCCGCGGGCGCCGGCGAGCGCGGGCGGCGCAGGGGCAAGCGCGGAGTCGTGGCTGGTCAGGGAGGGAAGGAAGCAGGAGGCCTGGGGGAGCTGTCGAGAGGAAGAAAACGAGCGCACGAGGGGGCGAGGGGAGAAATCGTGCGGTGTAGACGCGCGCATCGTGCGGCTAGGGGCTGACCGGCCGAACGATTCGGCCGGCGCACCGGCACCTATTGGTGCCCTTTATTTATTAGCGTGCGACTGCACACTACAATGAGCACAGGGCCATGACCTAGGTAATGACACAACTTAATGACCTCGTCACTATCTGCACGGGTCATCGCTAATCAGCTCGAAATTCAAACAAAACTAGTAGTAGTAGTACCAGCTTCACGTCCGCGTCATGGAGCATGAGCAGCGACTACACCGAGCGGCGAGCGCGACCCGCTGAACCCGGATCCGGCTTGCCTGTTTCCTTTCCATGCTCCCATCCGTGCTCCCACCTCATCCTACAATTATTTTTTTCCTTTTTCCTTTCTAATGTAATCATCTCCCCCCTGATTTTAAGAGGATGGGGTCGGGCTTTGTTTTGTTCTAATTAAATCAAGACATGTATGAACACGAATGGGCACACGCGCGGGGAGATAGATAGGATCGGCAATAGCGCGCCACCTCACCCTCCACCCCAATCCGACCCCCACCGCGCCGCTGAAACAAGACGGGCGCGCACCTAACCTTCTTGCACTTGCATTGGATGTGTGGGCAGTTGGCAGTGTCGCGCCCTTGAGCACCGAGGTGAGCTGAATGAGTTGACCCTCGCGCCCTGCATTTTCCTCCTTTCTGTTACGCGTCCGTGTCACTGCCAACCACAGGAAACGGATTGTTATCAACAAATTTGAAAGGAATCGTGCTGTATTACGACAGTGATTATTATTTTTATTAGAACGATCCGACTTTATTTTATTCATGAAATTACATCAGTTAGTCAGATAATACATGCTTTTTTCTTTTGCGGGTAGTCAGATAATACATGTTGAGCCGCGTGCAAACAGAAAAGGTCTCTTGTACTACAACAAAAGATTCAAAAATCAAAATTCGTTGAATTTGACCATGGTCATTCATCGACATCTGTCCACATGCGCACTCCAATCTCGGACCGGTTTCCCTCTAAACGGCGCCAACTTGTTCATGTTTTCGATCCGCTCAAAAGCCTAAGGAGTGACTTTCGGCTTTGGCCACTTTTGAGCAGTAAATTCACATGGAAGAACTCTCCCAAGGATCGGTTCGTCTGTCCGAAATCCCACAAACTGGAAGCAAACTAAGGGGCTTGACGGGAGTTCGGACCTCCTCAATGTACGACTCCGCCGACCCACTCAAAATCACACCCGGAACCTGCATTTTCATCTCTTCCCTCTTTTGCATCCTCTTCCTTCCTTGCCGACGCCGACGTTGTACCACCCGCCCGCCAGCAAGCCATTGCCAGACTTCCGCGATCGTCGCCACTCCAACCGGTCGCCACACACACTTTGCCTATGCCGCCGTTCCACACTTCTTGACCGTCGGTCACGTTGGTACCATTCATCCCTTGGAAGCCGTCTGTGGGGGTGATTATGCTCGATAAGTGTTTGGTGAAATGTTTGCGCTAAACTTTTGACAATTTTTCTTCCTTCTTTAAAGCAATGGATTCAGACAAGGAGTACATCTATGAACACTACGTTGAGTCCTCCTCCGACTCGTCCGACGAGGAGGATTACGTGGATGAAACGGCGATGCTGCAGGAGGTCCTTGCCGACGCGGAGCATGTGAAGAGCATGTTCTGAACTTCAAGGGATCGATCAAGGGTTTATCGAATGCTGTTTCGAAACAGGGCACATGGGCATTTAACACTGATGGATGACTACTGCCCCCCATGCTCTATTCGTGGACAATTTTCGCCGGCATTTTCGGATGCATAAAAATGTGTACGATATCCTCTACAATGGCTTTTGGAGCTACGATGACTACTTCATATTGAGGAAGGATGTCGTACGAAGAATTGGATTATCTGGTTACCTAAAGTGCATGGCTGCACTGCGGATGTTTGCATATGGCACAACCGCAGACTCGTGGGACGAGTACCTCCGCGTGTATGAGAGCACATGTGAAGACGCCATGGCCAGATTTGCCACTATGGTGATCAAGATGTTTGGACCTCAGTACTTGAGAGAACCAACTATCACAGATACCGAAAGACTCTCGGCAATGTCTGAAGCAAGAAGGTGGCCAGGTTTGGTCGGGTCTCTTGATAGCACACACTGGAGATGGAATAACTGTACAAAAGCACTACAAAGGAATATCAAGACCATGTTAAGAAGAGCATCATCATTCTTCAAACAGTTGCATCACGGGATCATCGAATTTGCACCTTCTATTTGGCAGGCACATGTCTTACAAATGACATCAATGTGAGAAAGCCTTTTTACATAAATACATCAAACTCCTTCGTGCAACTACACTGTCAATAGGCATGAAAAAACGAGCAATTTTCATCCCTGAGCTGAAATGACGCACTCTGCATATCAGTTCGGGCACATCCCTGAGTTGGAGTTTTGCAGAGTTCAGTTCAACTGCCTCCCGTATCACAGGAGCATTTCTCGATTTTTCTTCTAAACCAAGCACATTTTGTTGCACTTGCTTTGCGACTGAGATGGAAACGGAATCCTGGTGGTCGTAAAAAGCGTGGAGTGCGCCGCCCTCGGATCCTTCTCCTGCTCTTCCTCCTTCTATGCTTTCACTTTCTCTTTCACTTTCACTTTCACTTTCACTATGCAGGAGGCCCCTCTCCGCGAAAAAAAACGCTCCCTCCCCCCGCATCGCCTCCTCTGGCGGCTCGGGGGCAGCCCCATCGCGCCGCCGCCGGCCCACTCCCTCTCACCCCCATCCGCTTCGCCGCCGCCGGAGAGGACGCCGGCGAAGCCGCGCGTGCCCCAGGGATGGTGGCGGCGGGGCTCCTTTGTGTCGGCGCTCGCCAGCTAGCGGGGATCCATCCGACGGCGCTGCAAGATCCAGTGTGGTGGCCCTCTTCGCCGGCGTCGAGGGGTGGATCCGAGGCTGCTCAGGCCGGATCCGCCGTGTGGTGGTGCGGTGCTGGTGGTGCGGGGCTGATGGCGGCGGGGTTGAGCGCGCGAGGTCCTGCTGGTCCGGTGTCTCGGGGCGGCTCGTCATGACTCTGTGGTGGGCGCTGGCTGGAGGAGGAGAGGCCCGGCGCAGCTGGCTGGTGATGGCGTGTCGCTGCGAAGCGCGCAGGCCGGTGGCGGCTTGGTGCTCCTCACCGCGGAGGCGCTCGTGCCAGGCCAGATCTGCGTTGCTTGGAGGTGAGGGCTCATGGCCGGCGCACGGCAGGTGAGGTGGTGATGCGGAGGGCCTGACGGGGTGTGGCAGAGGAGATGTGGCTCGATCTGGTGGGGGTGGCGCCAGCGGGAGGCAGTGCTGGGTTCTCACGGGCAGGTTGGTGGCGGCGCTGCGATGGCTCGGTCAAGATGGAGTCTTGCGAGCAGCGAGCTTTCGGTCATCCCTGTGCGGCGTGGAGAGCGGCGGTGCTTTCCTGGTGATGCCGGCCTGGGATTTCTCCGTGGAGAGGCGGGTCTGATTGTCGCAAGGTCGTTCCTTGGAGTGGGCGACGGCCGTTGCGGGCAGTCCTGGACCTGGCCGGAGGTGCTGGTTGGCTGCGGACCCTCGTGCAGGCTGGGAGTGGATGTGTGGCCGCGGTTTCCCTGCCGGGTGGTCAGTCGTTGGTCCTCGGCTATGCAGCTACTTCGGCAAGTGCTGCGGTGGCGGCGGTGTGAGGCTTCTTGGCAGTGCTACCAATCCCATGGAGGCGTGGCGATAGGCGAAGCGC
Organism: Triticum dicoccoides; assembly: GCF_002162155.2. Taxonomy (NCBI): domain Eukaryota; kingdom Viridiplantae; phylum Streptophyta; class Magnoliopsida; order Poales; family Poaceae; genus Triticum; species Triticum dicoccoides. Next base: position 644,109,817 of record NC_041389.1, read on the forward strand.
GGATGAAAATTTTGCACGGCTTCTGCCGGGCCGGCGGTGATGGCATCTGTGGATGTCATTCCCCTCCTTGGAGGCATCGTCGAGCGTGTTCGCCTCATCCCTCGCGCTCTCGGTGTTGGTGGATGTCTCCGGGTGAAAGCCTAGATTCGATGTTCTGATCGGCACGATGGCGGTGTCCTCGACGCCGCTCCTCTGTTGGGAGCATTGTGTTTGGAGACACGACTGGTTCCTCGTTGCTCTCCTCCGGTGTTCGCCGCTATCCTTTTCTGATCTTCAGTGGCGCTATGTACGTTGGTCGTTGGTGAATCCAAGGCGGCGTCTTCCCGGATTGGATCGAGTCCTGCCATTCATCTGCCACTTTCTCTTAGGCGCTCAGGGTGGATGGTGCGTCGACAAGAGAAGTTCTGTGGAAGTGTGGTCTTCGGAGGTGTCCGGCGTCGATCGAGACGCGGTGCTGTGTATCAGTTTAGGATAGGCTTTTTGCATAGTAGCTTGCCTAGCGGTGGTGTTTGTTTGTGGTCTTGTCGGTGTGGTGTTCGTGCTACACTCGTTGTTCGCATCGAGCGGTAGCTTTCTTGTAACTAAATTCTGCCTTCTATAAAGCTATGGTACGCCTAGGCGTACTCTAAAAAAAACTAGGTTGTTATGTCTGATCGAATCTCAAAGAACGTCGGCACAGTAGTAGTACTACTACTACAGTAGCAGCACGTAGCACGTCGAACTTGCAAAGGCCAACAACATCAAAGGCAAAGCAGCATCGTGCCGGAGTAACCAGTCAGTCAATGCAGATGCAGCATTGCCGTTCCGCCACTGCTCCCCCCACCCCCAAACCGGTCACAGTCAGATTACTTGTTTTTCGCTTTGGCACAGAACACCATAAATCACCCATTGATTGACGAACGTGGCTGTCCGGCGTGCCGAGTCGACCACGTAGCACGTCGGAGTACGTACAATTTTATTTATCACTACGACGGCGACTAAACAAGACAGAGTAGTACTACCACCAGTACGACGGCTCCGATTGCGATCGCCCCCACAGCCTGCTAGCCGCGTCGCCGGCTGATCGACAGCGACGGCGCGACCGCGCTCCAAATTCCACCTCGTCGTCGCTGTCTCCACAGGTCGACAGGTCGTCTCTTCTAATTAACTGACGGCACGTCGGGGTCAGGGAGCATGAGCGCATTAAGCACGAGCAGCGACCGCTGAACCAACCAACAGCGCCACGCACACACCGCCTAACCCGTCGCCGCGCCGCTGAAACGAGACGGGCGCGCACGGGCACGGCGCCAAGCCAACCCCGTGCACGCGTGTGTCGTGTGGGTGCGTCGCGCGCGGTTGCGCACCGGGCTGAGTGAGCTCAGCTGAGCTGAGTGAGTTGACTCCAGCGCCGCGGGCCGCGGCCTTTCCTTTCCGTTGTGCGTCCGTGTCAGTGCCAACCGAACCCAGCAACGGATTGCTTTCGAGTTTCCACAGAGTGGATCGGTGCAAGGGGGATCAATTTCATATATCAAACCAACAGTTCCTTTCATCCATTTTATGGAATGATGTTTTTCCTCCGAGTGTTTTATGGAATAATGTTGTTATTCACTCTTGATCCTACATGACGGTGTACACCGTTACAATTTGTTGCGTCTAGAGTATTTCATTTCTTTTGGGTTTGTAGTACGGCTAACCATTCGTGCCGAGTCGTTACGTCTAGAGTACGCGTCGAAAATCGTCAGCGGAACCAACCGTTGACTACGTGAAATGCCGTGTTGACCCGAGGTCCTTGTGTGGGCGCCGCGGTGGTTTATCGGATTTTAAAGTTTGAAATAACATGACATACCTGTTTATGCGAGTTATCGCCGGGGTCATAGATTACCGTCTCGACTACTCGGTTCATTTCTCTTTTTCATATTTGTCCAGGCACCGCCAAACCTCGTGGATCGAATGTTCAAGTTGAGATTTGGCAGATAATTTTGAACAATGTATTGACCATAACTATATTAAAATTAGTATAAAGTTGAGTCATCTATTTTAAAAACGAAAGAAGTAGACAATGACGTTGCTGGTACAACTTATGAATCTTTCAACCTTACACTCCTCTTGGCTACCCCCTTCCCCGTCGAGTCCCCACGCCTAACCAACCTCATCAACACCATTGTTGATGCCTCACCGACCGCTTGCTCTCCTTTCCGGGACTTGTGAGACATATGGAGAAGGGAGTTTAATGTACATATTTGAGTCGTTAAAATTTCCAAATGTGTTCGCGTTCACTCATTGCACCGTCCCATCCTGGTCGACCGGAATTTCAGATACAGTAACTTTTGATTTGAACAAGGGGCGTCTGATCCTTCAATCACACTCGCTTGCGCATCACTCATCCTCCCGTGCCGTGATTTCTTTTGTGAGACACAATCTTCATGCCAATCTCATGCAATGTAGTACTCGAAATTGAGATTTGACCGCTAAATCCGGATAGTTTATTGACAACAACTTCGAAACCATACCACTGCTCGCACGAGTTATGGATCATTCGAGCACTCACCTCCCATCCTCATTGTCCGACTCACCTCCCTTCTCGGCCTACAATTCACCCCTCGATCGAGTCCCCACGCCTTACCAGCGACCTCCGCCGCCATCCTTGCCGCCTCACAGACCGCCGCCGCGCTCCTCACCTCACCATGCTGCCCCGTCAACCCTACAATTATGTTTCTCGACATAATTGTGTACACACCTCTGGTGCGGCTTGCGGAAACACAAGGGGGAGGAAAGTCCATTGTACACATGGAGTAGTTGAAATTTCCAGATATGTTCGTCTTAATTTTCCCCAAGAGGAGACCCGGAGAGAATCGCATTCCCGTGGACCCCAGCGCCCATGTGCTGACGTGAAAACGACTCACGGCACTCCGCTGGCAGGGAGTGGCCACTGCAGCAGAAGCAACCCTCGTCTCCCCACCGGTCGCCGCCCCCCGTCCAGTACCAAATTCCCCTCCTTTCCTCCCCGCTCCTCGGCCCGATCGAACGACCGCGCCTGGATCGCGCCGCGCCGGAGCCCAGATGCCCCCGCGTCTCCTGCTCCTGCTCCTCCTCCTGGCCGCCGCCCTCCCGCCGCCGGCCGCGGCCCGGCTCGGCGACCACGAGCCCCCTCCTCCGCCCCCGCACCCGCGCGCCCGCCAGCACCGGGCCCAGAGCGGCGGCGGCGGCAGCGGGGGCGCGAGCCGCGTGCTCACCACCGCGCTCGTCGCCGCCGCGTCGCTCCTCGCCGTGCTCCTGCTCTACCTCTGCGTCGCCATCGCCGTGCGCCGCATCCGCGGGAAGGGGGAGGGCGGCCGCGCGTCGCGGCAGCAGGCCTCGCAGTCCTCCCGCGCGGCCGCGTTCCTCCGCCGCCACGGCCTGCACCACAGCCGCCCGGCCTTCACCTACGAGCAGCTCCGCGCGGCCACGGCCGGGTTCGACGCCGCGCGCAAGCTCGGGGACGGCGGCTTCGGGACGGTGTACCTCGCGTACCTCCCGCCCGCCGGCCGCCCCGCCGCCGTCAAGCGGCTCCACGTGCCGCCCTCCCCGTCCCCGTCCTCCGCCACCATCACCAAGTCCTTCTGCAACGAGGTGCTCATCCTCTCCGCGCTCCGCCACCCGCACCTCGTCCGCCTCCACGGCTTCTGCGCCGACCCGCGCGCGCTGCTCCTCGTCTACGACTTCGTCCCCAACGGCACCCTCTCGCACCACCTCCACCGCCGGGGCCGCGCGGCCGCCTCGCCGCTGCCGCCGCCGCTCCCCTGGCGGACCCGGCTCGCCATGGCGGCCCAGATCGCGTCGGCGCTCGAGTACCTCCACTTCGCGGTCAAGCCGCACGTGGTCCACCGCGACGTAACCTCCTCCAACATCTTCGTGGAGGCGGACATGCGCGCCCGGCTCGGCGACTTCGGCCTGTCCCGGCTCCTGGCGACGCCCGACGCCTGCTCCACGGCGACCGGGCGGGAGGTGGTGTGCTGCACCGCGCCGCAGGGGACTCCCGGGTACCTGGACCCGGACTACCACCGGTCGTTCCAGCTGACGGAGAAGAGCGACGTGTACAGCTTCGGCGTGGTGGTGCTGGAGCTGGTGACGGGGCTGCGGCCCGTGGACGTGGACCGGGAGCGGCGGGACGTGACGCTGGCGGACTGGGTGGTGTCCAAGATCCAGATCGGCGAGCTGAGGGAGGTGGTGGACCCGCCGGTGCTGGGCGAGCTCCCCGGCGTGATGCCCAGCGTGGAGGCGGTGGCGGAGCTTGCGTTCCGGTGCGTGGCGCCGGACAAGGACGACCGGCCCGACGCCCGGGAGGCGCTGGCCGAGCTGAGGAGGATCCAGGGGATGCTCCCTGAGCTGCCCAACCACAAGGATTCCTCTTGACTTTGAATTGCACTGCACAATCTCTCGGGTTGTTGATGGTCGTGTTCCAATGCTGACTTCCTGGCTGAAGGATTGGCATCATCCTCTGCATTTGTCGAAGACGAGTGCTCCCTCATGGTGGATGGCTGGATGGCAGATCTGTTCAGAGATGTCGCGACCCAAGGTACGTGGAGGTTTATAGATATACTGAGATCAATCAGCGGTAGGAGAATACTGTGACAGTAATATGAGCTTTGCTTGTGTTGGTTCTGTGAGCTCAAGGAGTAGCATGAGCACTGAGCAGGCTCCCCTGCCTTTTGTGTTTGGCAGTAGCTTGTGATCAAAATGAACAAGCGTAACATAAGAGGAGGATTCTTAGTAATGCTGTTCCAGTCAATATGAACACCTGTAAGCTGGTTCTGTAGTCAAGAAACTGATGTTACGTACGTATGAGACAGGCATCCCACAATTGGGTTGTTGTTATATCGCAAGTAGTATTAATTTTCTCCATCATGGTGCATATCCTCTCTCAAAGTTGACTTGGCCAGGAAAATGTTCAGTACTTAGTCCAGAAATACTTGTTGAAATACCTGTTGGAGAATGGATGCTCTGCAAGTATTTTCGACGGAGGGAGTACACTTCTTTCTCTGTGCATGTTGATTTTGCAGGGATCACCCACTTCCCTACTTGGAGTTTAATTATGTGCCTCCTCGCTTTCACATATGTTTGGTTGCTTGCGAGCGACAAACCTCTCATAGAGCAAACTAACACTAGTTACCAATTCTCTTCTGAACCTCTATACTGTCAAATACAATACTACCAAATGAACATCATTGGATGTATAAGATGGTTATACCTAGTCTAATCCCTTCGTTTTACTCCGCATATTAGCTTGTCTGAAGTCAAATTTATATGCTTTGATCAAGTATATAGAAAAAACTATGAACATGCAGTATACAAAATCAACATTGAACATATAAGATGACCATATACCGTCTTAGGAAAAATAATAATATAAACATATAGTAGTATACCAAATCAACATCGAATACATAAGATGACCATATTCTGTCCGAGGAAAAAAAAAAGCAACCCACAACGTGTCGTGTGGTCATCCAAGTCCGAGCAGCACCTATGAAGTATAATTCCATATTTCAAGGTAGTAAGAGATTGCTGACCAGGCCTGCTGCCCGGTGATTGCCTAATCGCCAAACAAGGTTATAAACACGTCCGTTCTACCTTCCGCACGCGGTGTGGTACTAAACGTACAGCAGAACAACATATGTTACATATCCGAGGTGGCGCGCGCCACAGTGTGTACCGTATTGTATCTCGGCCCGGCCCAGCACACTCGTACCCGCTAGTTTGAGGCCGGGCCCGTCCGGTAAAGCGATGCCTTCGGGCTCCGGCTTCATCGCCCAGTGCCCCCACTCATCCGTCATCCTTCGCGTTTAATGTTCGAAATTACGAGAAACCGAGAGCGCTATAGGATTCAAAATTACGGGCATGCAAACCAAGAAGACGCAGCAAAAGCCAAAAGAAACATCCCGAGTGACCTCACGTCACAGCGACAGGGAAAACATCAAGGCAGGTACTCCCTCCGTTCTAAAATAGATGACCCAACTTTATACTCCCTCTGTAAACTAACGTAAGAGTGTTTAAATCACTATTTTAGTGATTCAATCGCTCTTATATTAGTTTACGGAGGGAGTACTAATTTTAATACAAGTTAGTACAAAGTTGGGTCATCTATTTTGAAACGAAGGGAGTATCTTAGTACACAGCAGCAGAAGCAACACCTGATCGGCTTTGAAGCTTGCGGCATGGCGGGAGGCTTCTTGCACACGAGCACGTCGTTGCCGGCGAGAGCTTGTTGGTGGTTCCGCCACCACCCAGGTTGGAGGCCATGGCGGCCGCCGCCACCCCCACCCCCTGCGTCGCGCAGCGCGCATACGTCCCCGCCCGTTTGCCTCACCACTGACGGCCACCGTCGACGCTCGCAACAAAAAAACTTATGGAGGAGCAGAGTCCGTCGCAAATGAAGGTAGAAAGAAAGGGGAAAAAGATAGGCGAGCAAAAGGATAAGGGAGAGGGGGTGTGTGTGTGTTCTGTGGGACCCACCATGTACTTGCGTCGCGTGCGGGGGGATGGAATTGTGGCGAGCGAGTTTGTCCGACTGATCAGCTACAAGCGTTTACCAATTTTTAGGTCTTCAAGATCAATTGAGGTCTTCTATTTGAAATTGAGCCACTCAATTTTGACCAGATAAACAATATTTAATACACGATGCTTCTGAATTTTAGAGCCCTCCCATTAAATTGAGGTGTTAGAGCATCTCTAGCAGACCCCGTATAAGTGGTCAAACCCGCATAATTTTTGCGTTTTACAGTTTTGGTCAAAAAAGTGTGCAGAACAGAAACCGCAAAAGTGGTCCAACCCGTAAATTTTTTAAGGGCCACCGAAAATGCACAACCGAAACCCTTATATTTGAAGGTTGGAAGGCCGAACATAAGGGGCCCATATACCGGTCAAACCTTGTCGGAGCAAACACGCCACCACGGAGTTTACCGGAATCTGCCCAAAACTCGCTAGAATTCATCACTGCACACCGGAAAAGGCCATTAGACGCCGCAATCGAACGCCGCCGGTTCGAAAATTGGACGAGGTCGACATCGCCGTGGCCTCCCATGGCCTCAGCCTGGCCGCCGGAATCCTCGCGGCGCGGCAGGCAAAGGGGCACGGCTCGGCCGACGCGGGTGGAAATAGAGCAAGGCGCGGACGGCGGAGGCGACGGGGCATGGCCGGCGTGGTGACGGGGCGCGGCCGACGGGCGACGGGGCACGACCGGCAGGGACGGGGCGCGGCTGGGGGAAGGGGCGGCAGCGGCCGGACTCGAGGAAGGACCTCTTTATCTCAGTTTTACAGTATCTGTTCGGCCGTAGCTAAAATAAACCTTTAAAATGCATTTTTTCCAACCCGTATCCCAGTTTTACAGTTTGCGATTTGAAGGAGTCTGCTAGAGATGCTTTTATATTTGAATTTTGTTTATGATTTTGATCGAATCAACAATTTCTCAAGGCGCTATCTCATTTAATTAAGGCAATCAATTTTGGATTTGATTCACTATTTTTACTGGATCGATGATTCCTCAATTAATCGGCAACAACCAGCCTACAAACACAGCAGTCCCACATATCCTCTCACTACCTAGAAAATTGAACCGTCAACATGCGACACTGTAGTTTCAATGTAATACATTCGGCCACCAGCGTAAGAAACTTTCCTATATAAATATAAGTTGATTAATAGATAAACCATAATCACACTGCCAAGAAAGCCCGCTAGAACACACACCATCTTCCGCACACGTCAAACCAAATAAACAAAACAAATTTTTTGAAATCCCAAGAACACTACCGGCGCGACAAAGCGCGGTCAATCTTTCTAGTAAGATGTTTATATCTCGTCCAATCCCTTCAATTTTATTTACTCCGCATATTAGCTTTGTCTCAAGTCAAATTTTGTAGGCTTTGATTTTTTTTCGAGGAACCGGCAAGAGCACTGCCTTTTCATTTCAGACGAAAAAGAGGGTTTATGTACAAAGGTGATAGGTTTTTCCAGGGAAACCTGACAAAACCCTTATAAGAACCGTTGTGGTATGCTATGCCGGTCGCCACTTGTGCCCTGCCAAAGGCGCAAGCCCGCATTCTTATGTTGTCGAGCGCGATGGCCGCCACCTCCAGGTGAGTGAGGCGGGTGCCGATGAATATCCGGCGGTTGCGCTCCTTCCAGATATTCCAAATGGTGTAGAGGAAGTGACCGCTACACCGGTGTCTTTCGTCCTTGGACAGGGGACAGATGAGCCGATCCCACCAGTCGGAGACTCCCATGGGAGGCGGAATTGTCATCATGTTCGTTGGCGCCTCCCCGGTCCATGCCTGAACATGCGACCAAACCGCAATCGCAAATGGGCAGTCCTTGCAGAGGTGAATTGCCGTCTCCGGTGCTCCCAGACACAGCGGGCATGTAGGATCGTGCGGCCATCTGCGAATAGCGAGCATGTCGGCCGTGAGGATTTTTCCATGGAGCACCAGCCAGGAAAAGAGCTTGCATTTGGGTTCCGCGTGTGCCTCCCAAATCTTCGTCGACGAGAACCTGGGGAAGGAGCCAGAGAATTGGGCTGTATATGTCGAAGCCGCGTAGTAGATTTCATTTGTAGTCCAACGCCAGGAGACGGAGTCCTCCCTGTCCGTAGACAGTGTAACCTGGGAGGTCAGAGATGCTATCGAGATGAATTCCTTCTGATCCAAGTTTATAGAAAAAAATATTTAAAGAAAAGAAAAGCAAACCCACAACGTGTCGTATGGTCATCCAAGTCCAAGCAGCACCTATGAAGTATAATTCCATATTTCATCAAGGTATGAGATTGCTAACCAGGCCTGCTGCCTGGTGATAGCCTGCTCGCCAAACAAGGTTATAAACACGTTCGTTCTACCTTACGCACGCGGTGTGGTACTAAACGTACAGCAGAACAACATATCCGAGGCGGCGCGCGCCACAGTGCACCGCGTTGTATCTCCGGCCAACCTACCCGCTGAGTTTGAGGGCAGGCCCGTCCGGTAAAGCGATGCCTTCGGGCTCCGGCTTCGTCGCCCAGTGCCCACTCATCATCCGTCCCGTTTAATGTTCAAAAATTACGAGAAACAGAGAGCGCTATAGGGTCCAAAATTACAGGCATACAAACTGACAACCATCCTGAAGACGCCAATCTACGCAAGGGATACGAGCTTCTTAATAAGACATCGAAACGCGGTCAAGGTAGCATTAATCTGCGGAAGAGATCCTGTGGTAACCAGCGTTGAGTTCAGAGACGAGACGCTGAACGCCATGGAGCGTCGGGGTTATATTGTCGGCGTGATCCATCCAAATTCCAAGGTGGTGATGCCGATGCCATCCTTGGGGAGGGGAGGCACTCGTACACGATCGGACTTGCTAAGCTACTGGTAATCCATGAATCAGCTGGCCTGTGACAGAGTTCAGGCCAAGGCAGACAGAGAGAGCACGCCCACGCAACGCTGCGCAGCCAGGAACGGCAAGCCGGCCGGCCGCGCGTTCCGCTGTCGTACAGCGGCGAGGCGGAGGTCCGGACTTTACAAATCCGGCCCCTCGAATATCCGCGGACGCGATCGAATGTGTCTCCGGATAGTGACCGACCACGTCTAAAATTAGCCACTCTGCATCCAAGTCTTTCATATTTCAACCCCTAAATTCATACAAAGCATGCAAAAGAAATGATAGGTAGTACCCTAGCTAATATTCGTCGCCGGATGTGTCCACGACGTCGGTGTCGGGCGCCGGGTGGACGGGCACGTAGGAGGGCTCCGGCTCGTCCCGCTCGACCTCATCCAGGTAGGCGAACATCACCTTCTCCGCGGCGTGCTGCGCCTTCATCTCCTGCCGGCGACGCCGTCTCGCCTCCGCATCCGACTCTGAGTGGAGGGAATCCAGGATGGCCTGCTGCTTCGCCTGCAGATCCGCATCCCCAGCGTCCCCCACATCCTCCTCCCCTGGATCCACCGCATCCGGAGGTAGCCCGCCGGCGATCCGGGCTTCACGCCTTGCCTGGATCTGCTCAAGGAGCTGCAACCGGTGCTCCGACGATAGAAATGGGTGGCCCCTTATCCGGTGGTGTGGGGGAATGGCTACTTGTGCTGGCGGAGGGGGAGCGGAAAGTGGCGGCAGCGGACGGGCAGAGGGAAATGTGGAGGGATAGGGTTTCGGTGCCGGCGGTCAGCTTAAATAGCCGGACTAGGCACTACGCGGCCGGCCGGAGCGGTGCCACGCGGCAACATCGGTCCAAGGGAGTAGACTAGCTTCGGACCGTCGGGTTTCAGGCGATTCCTCGTGGGTCCACGATGTCAGTCCGACGTGGCGGGCGTGCCCGGACGCCCCTATATCGGTCTCATATTTGGGCTAGATATGAGGGATGCCGATCAGCCAGGAAGTTTGAGGCCCATTTGAGGCGCCCAACTGGATCGAAATTTCATGACCGGTCAGTGACCGGGCGGCCTGTCCGAACGTTTAAGTCGGGTTTGGAGTGCCCGACTGTAGATGCTCTGAGCTCTGGATTGTCGAAGCCGTGTTATACATCAAGATATGATGCCACCAACCGTGGTACGGCTGTAGACGGTACAAATTGGGACAGTTAGACTAGTATTCATTTTAAAAACTAACATGTAAGAAGCGTCTGGCTTTAAATTAATAACAAGGCACGCCATGCAATGGACTTGGCAAAGACAAGAAATTCGCCCCTGAGGCTTCATGAACTGCACTCCACGCAAAATGGGCTAAGGGCATCTCCAACATCACACTCGGTTGAAAAAACTTATTTCACTCATTTCGGAGAACACATTAGATTCACTCATTTGAAGTACTATATTCCACTGGTTTAAAAAACTTATTTCACACATCACAAAAAAATATATTTTCAAACTATGTTTCACTCGTTTCAAGAAACTAATTTCACTTATTTCAGAAAACACATTACATTCAGTCAATTGAAATACTATATTTCACTTGTTTTAAAAAAGTGATTTTACTCGTTACAAAATATAGATTTCCCTCATTTCACTAGTTTTAGAAAACACGTTACACTCACAATATACAGAAATAAATAAGAATTTTTCACAAAAATTTTATTTCAATTAAAAAACTATTTCACTCATATAAAAAATATCATTCAAACACATATTTCTCTGAAATAATTAAAATATATGAAATTAGTGAAATTAGATTTTTGAACTAAGTGAAATCTATGAAAATAGCTACTTTTTGAAATGTGTGAAACATGCTATTTTTAAATCTGACTGACATAAGCAGTTTCACACAGAGTGAAATAACATGTTTCATATGTTTCATATATAGAGTGAAATAGGTTTCGAACACTGAAAGAAACAGTTTCACACAAAATATATAGAGTAAAATAAGTTAACTGAAATGTTGAAAAATAAATGTATTTGAAATGTACCCAAAACTGATCTTGTTCTAAAGGTCTTTACACCAGAAGGTCAAATATATAAAATATTTCACATATGTAATATTGGTCTAAAAGATATTAACGGTTGAAAATGTCAAATGAAAGTTAAATGGGTACCTTTGTTATGGGAGCGAGAGGAGGAGAGTATGTCTGAGCCATGCATGCATTGTACTGACAAGAGTTCACAAGACATTTCATACATAATGATGTTCAACCGAATACAAAAGAATACTAGTATGCATGTAGACAGCGTGCACATACAACAGTAGCACGGTTGGTGGCGTCGCCCCTGCACACGCCCCTGCGGTTGGTGGCGTCGCCCCTGCACCGGTAAAAAGAGGTTTGCGTGCCTTCGGGCTCCGGCTTCATCGCCCAGTGCCCCACTCATCCATCATCCTTCGCGTTTAATGTTCGGTCCTGAGGGACCTCACATCACGGCGACAGGAAAACATCAAGGCAGGCACATCTCCACACAAGAGCAGAAGCTGGGCTCGAGAGGGAAGCCCGCGCAGCAGCCTTCAGCATGCGCATCACAGCGCAGGATGATCGTCCCAAACTGACAACGATCCTGAAGGCGCCAATCTACACAAGGGATAGGAGCTGCTTGATAAGACATCGAAACGCGGTCAAGGTAGTAACCTGCGCAGGAGATCCTGTCGTGTAGGAGCGTTGGGTTCAGGGACAGGGGATCCTGCAAGCTGGCTGGCCGCGCGTTCCGCCGGCTTACAGCGGCGATCCGGAGGTGAGCTCTGGATTGTCGGAGATGTGTCGCGCAGGGGCTGTTGAGTATGTATTTTGTATTGCACGTGTATTGAAGTTGTGGCCTACATCCTAGTTTTGTATAGTTGAGGTAGAAGCCTTCCCTTGTATTATATATACGTGCACCAGCACCCCATCAATACCACGTCTATTGTATTGCAAACTTTCCCATCTACATGGTATCAACTTTTTAGGTTTTCCTCTCACTTCCGCTGCCGCCGCCGCCGCCGCGCGTCTTCTCCGCGCCGCCGCCACCCCGTGCGCCTTCCCGCGCTGGCCGCCGCCGCTCTTCTCACTGCCTCGCTCCCCTGCTTTTTCCTCTACGGTACCCTGCCTCGCTAGCTAGCCAAGCTACTTTTCTCAATCGCTAGCTAGCCAAGACAAGGTGCTCCGCTGACTTTTCTTGATCGCTAGCTAGCCAAGGTGCATCGGGCTTGGTACGAGCTCGGCCACCGCCGTGGGGTGCAGTTCTCTCGATCCCGCTAGCACGAGCGCACCCGCACGCATCTGGCATCGCTGGCCGCCGCTCGTCTGCGTCGCTTCATCCGTCCGATCTCCCAGACACCCTGCTCGCCCGCCCGTGCGATCGCTCCTGCCAGCCTGCGCCGAGCCACCCAGCCTCGTCAACCGCCGCTGCACTGCATCTGTGTCTGAAGCCGCCGCCGCTGCTGAGCGCCTCCGCGCGCTGCCGCCGCCGCCACTCCCCACCGCCGTCGCCGTTGACACCCAGCGCCTCCCCTCGCGCGCCGCCGCCGCCGCGCAGCGCTTCCCCGCGCGCG
>NC_041389.1:644123285-644127065 GCF_002162155.2 Triticum dicoccoides
GTAGCGCCTCCTCGCGCGCGTCGCCGTCGCCGTCGCCGCCACGTCCTCCTCTGACGCCGCCGCCGCCCCGTGCCGCCGCGCCCCTTCCTCTTTCCGCCGTTTCTGACGCCTTCCATGGACTCTCCAGGCTACTTCACCATCTGCGGTGGAACCGCTCCACCGGCCGCGCCGATCCAGTCGCGTCCTCCCGCACCCACAGGGTGTTACCCGTTGTCGCCACCAGCGCCTTCCCCGTAGCACCCGCAAGAGGGAGGGGGCCGACGCAACCCGCGTGGTGGCAGTCGCCGCCGCCTGCAGCAGCAGCGGGCCGAGGATGCCCGGGGGGCGCCGCACTATCAGCAGGCTCTCCCCACTGGCCACCAGGCGTTCATCGGCGCACCCTTCTAGCCGACTGGCGCCGTCTACGGCGCCCTCCTTGCACCGCCGCCCCTCGGTGGTTATGGCCCGCCCGTCCCGGTGCCGCCCTACGGGGGCCTTCCGCCGCCGCTGGTACCTATGCCATGGGACCCCACCCTCCTCGCCGCCCAGCACTCCGCGCCGTCGCCGAGTAGCTCTGTCGGTGGAGGCGACTGGTACATGGACTCAGGTGCTACTGCGCACATGGCAGCTCATCCAGGTAACCTAACCTCCTCCACTCCCGTTCACACACCCACTCGTATCACTGTCGGCAACGGCTCCTCCTTACCTATTACTCATATCGGTAGCACTAGCTTTCCCTCCACTTCCACACCCATCACTATGTCTAATGTTCTTATTTCACCTGATTTAGTCACAAACCTAGTTTCCGTTCGTCGTGTTACTCGTGAGAACCCACTTACTGTTGAATTTGACGGTGTTGGCTTTTCTGTGAAAGACGCATGTACCCGGATGGTCCTTCACTGATGTGACAGTCCCGATGAGCTCTACCTCGTGCACGCCGGCGCCTCCACCTCCACACCCGTCGCCCTTGCTATCGGTGTTTACCTTTGGCACGCTCGCTTGGGTCACCCCAACCACACCGTCTTACGTCAAATTCTTAGGAGTTTCTCTTTCTCATGTGATAAGCTCGACGAGCACTCTTGTGAGGCTTGTCGCTTAGGCAAGCACGTTCGTCTTCCCTTTAGTGCGTCTTCTTCAGTTTCCACTTTTCCGTTTCAATTACTTCATAGTGATGTTTGGACATCTCCCGTTGCGAGTAACACGGGCTATCTTTACTACTTGGTGATTTTAGATGATTACTCTCATTATGTGTGGACTTTTCCCCTTCATCGTAAATCCGATGCTTTAGCCACACTCACCGCCTTTTACTCCTATGTCACCACCCAGTTCGGTCGCCCCATACTCGCACTCCAAACTGATAACGGAAAAGAGTTTGACAACGTCGCTCTTCGCACACTTCTCGCCTCTCACGGCACCACCTTCCATCTAAGTTGCCCCTACACTTCCCAGCAGAACGGTCGCGCCGAGCGCATTCTCCGCACTCTTAATGACTGCGTTCGCACGTTACTCTTTCACTCTAACGTGCCCGCTCGGTTTTGGCCTGATGCCCTCGCTACCGCCACTCTCTTAGTTAACATTCGTCCGTGTCGCCCTCGGTGGAACTACGCCCCTCATCACCTTCTCTTCGACACACCACCGTCCTATGATGGTCTTCGCATCTTCGGGTGTCTCTGGTATCCTAGCACCGCGTCCACCACGCCACACAAGCTCGCACCATGATCCGTCTCAAGCGTTTTCCTTGGCTACCCTCCTAACACCATAGGTTACCGGTGCTATGATCCTATCACTCATCGTGTGTACACCTCGAGGCATGTGTACTTTATCGAGACGGTGTTCCCTTTTTTTCAGGTTCCTCCGGCTTCGGCCCCTTCGGCGCCGGCCCCCGTGCCCCCTTCATGGAGTGATGCGCGGCGGCAGCCCCCGGCGCCCCCCCCGGCACGACGCCTTCTGCCGCCACCACCTGGCTTCATGACTCCCTTCCCCGAGGTCGAGTCCGAGAGGACCCCTTGGTCCCCGTCTCCATCATACGAGGTTGAGCCCGGCACCCCTGCGACGGGCTCGACGTCACCCTCGCCCGTCGCCTCTTCCGCCGCCGGATCTGCCTCCGCCACCGGATCCTCCTCCTCCGCCGCGGCCCCCGCCACCACGGCACCCGCCGGCCCTGCTGCCTCGTCACTTGGCGTGACTACCCGTGCCCGAGCAGGAGTGCTTCGGCCCAGCACGCGCTGCTCCACCGACGAGGATCTGTGCGCCGCCTCGACGTCAACGCC
The DNA here is from genome assembly GCF_002162155.2 of Triticum dicoccoides. Taxonomy (NCBI): domain Eukaryota; kingdom Viridiplantae; phylum Streptophyta; class Magnoliopsida; order Poales; family Poaceae; genus Triticum; species Triticum dicoccoides. The sequence continues at coordinate 644,125,535 of NC_041389.1, forward strand.
ATCACCCGTCCCCACCTCCGCTCGTGCTGCCCTTCAGGATCCCCACTGGCTAGCTGCGATGCAGGAGGAGTTCGACGCCTTACAGCGCAACCGCACGTGGCAGCTTGTTCCGCGACCCCCTCGTGCCAACATCATCTCTGGCAAGTGGGTGTTTCGCCACAAGACTCGCCCCGATGGTTCTCTCGAGCGCTACAAGGCTCGGTGGGTGGTTCGTGGTTTTCGGCAGCGCGCGGGCGTGGACTTCACCGACACCTTCGCCCCCATTGTGAGATCGGGCACGATTCACGCCGTGCTTCAGCTGGCGGTCTCGCGCGCCTGGCTTGTGCACCAGTTGGATGTCTCCAACGCCTTCTTGCACGGCCATCTCACCGAGCAGGTGTTATGTGAGCAGCCCACTGGTTTCATCGACGCCGAGCACCCTGACTTTGTGTGCTTGCTCTCCCGTTCTCTTTGCGGGTTGAAGTAGGCACCTCGGGCTTGGTACCAGCGTATCGCAGCCTTTCTGCAGTCTCTCGGATTTCCGTCCACTCGCTCCGATGCTTCACTCTTCGTGTATCATCAGGGAGTTGACACTGTATATCTGCTGCTCTATGTCGACGACATCATCCTCACGGCGTCCGCCCCCGACCTCCTTCAGCGGCTGACTGCTCATCTTCGTGATGAATTTGCCCTCAAGGACTTGGGGCCCCTGCACTACTTCCTCGGCATCGAGGTGGTCCGACGGACTGACGGCTTCTTTCTGCATCAGCAGAAGTATGCACACGAGCTCCTGTAGCGTGCCGGTATGCTTAACTGCAAGCCGGCGCCCACCCCCGTCGACACGAAGGCGAAGGTCTCTGCTCTCGAGGGGTCTCTTGCGTCCGATGGAGCGTTTTATCGCTCTGTTGTCGGTGCTTTACAGTACCTGACGCTGACTCGCCCTGACCTGCAGTACGCTGTCCAGCAGGTGTGCCTCCATATCCATATGCACGCCCCGCGTGACTCTCATTGGACTCTGGTGAAGCGTATTCTCCGTTACATACGCGGCACCATGTCCTTGGGACTCACCCTGACGGCCTCCGCCTCCACCGACCTCGTGGCATACTCCGATGCCGACTGAGCTGGCTGCCCCGACACGCGACGCTCTACGTCAGGCTACTGCATCTACCTTGGGCCCTCGTTGATCTCTTGGTCATCAAAGAGGCAGCCCATGGTCTCCCGCTCCAGCACCGAGGCAGAGTATCGCGCCGTGGCTAATGCCATGGCCGAGTGCTCTTGGATACGTCTGCTACTCCAGGAGTTGCTTTGTGATGTTCACAAGGCCACTCTTGTCTACTGCGATAACGTCAGCACGGTCTACCTCTCCGCCAACCCGGTGCACCATCGACGGATGAAGCATATTAAGCTCGATATTCACTTCGTGCGCGAGCAGGTTGCCCTTGGCCGCGTTCAGGTTCTCCACGTGCCAACGACACAACAGTTTGCTGATGTGATGACTAAGGGCTTGCCTACTTCCGTCTTCGAGGAGTTTCGGTCCAGTCTCTGTGTCTCC
>NC_041389.1:644127326-644176539 GCF_002162155.2 Triticum dicoccoides
ATGTATTTTGTATTGCACGTGTATTGGAGTTGTGACCCACATCCTAGTCTTGTATAGTTGAGGTAGAGGCCTTCCCTTGTATTATATATACGTGCACCAGCACCCCATCAATACCACGTCTATTGTATTGCAAACTTTCCCGTCTACAGGGGCGACGCCACCAACCGTGCTACTGCTGTAGGTTAGACGACTCTTCAGTTTAAGAACCCACACGTAAAAAGCGTACGGCTTTAAATTAATAACAAGTCGTGCCATGCAATGGATTCAGCAAAGATAACAAATCCGCCCCCAAGGCTTCATGAACTGCACTCCACACGAATTGCGCTAACGGATATCTAAAAAAGACGTGATTGGGCATCCTCATGCACATCACAAAGTGCACAATTACTGTCCGAGGGCCTGTTTCGCTTAGCGACATTGAAGGACGTCGGGAGTCGGTTCCTAGACATTTGCCAAAGGAACACTCGTAGGCGCAACACCAGGAAAACCCGAGCCCCGATTACCGTTGCGTCCCGCGGGTGCGTCGCCACAAAACCACCATATCTGCGACCACAGCTATGTCCCGCCGCCCTCGTGACCTCTAGAGCCCAAAATCCCAATCAAATCTGCAACCTCACGGCGAACGCCTCAACCCATCCACCGGGTGCATGCGAGCCGACTTGCCTCTTCCCGCATCCCGCTTACATGTGCTTCGCCGCAAGCCGCACTCCCGCCGAGGAGAGCGGCATCGATCGATGTCGGCCGCTACCTTGCCTCCTCCGCCACCTGAATCGTGAAAAGTGGTGGAGGTGGAGCGGAGCATGAAGCATATTTTGAAATGTGCCGCTTCCACCCATCTATTTTTTTTAAAGTTGAAACAGTAGAAAAGGCTCCTACTGCATATGTATTAAAAGATCAAAAGATCAGAGTATGTGAGGTGTTACATGTATGTACATAAGAATGAGGAAGCAGTTAATCTAGCTAGGTCAAGAAACTAAGAACTAAACTAGTAGAAAACTTACAAAGAGGTGGAGCCAATCAAGGAACAACAGCAAGGATGGTAAGGACTAGTTGCCTTTTATGGGGAGGCAATCTAAAGGGTACATTGCCAAAGTCCTCTTTGAACCTGTTCTTCCAAGAATCCATCGTGGGGGTCACTCTTTTGAAGTAGTTGTTATTTCTTTCTTTCCATAGGCTCCATGCAGCAAGAAGGAAGATTTCATCCATCTATCAACCGCGACACTGACAAGTGGGCCTAAAAAATCACCTCGCTCCCTTCGCGCGAAATAGTCACACGTTGTGATCCTCCACAATCATGACTAGGAGGCACCTGCGCCACTGTGGGATGTGTAGCATAGTGGGGCGATCGAGCGTGTGCTCGGCACGACGAAAGAGTGCAGCTGTACTTTGATTATTTATAAGTTTTTTCTAAATACACACGTTTCCTGATAAAAGAGCAGCAAGGAAGATTTTTTTTTTACAAAAAATCTTAAACTTGAGTGAAAAGTGAAAACGCGCATTCATCTTTCCTCTACAAAAAGAACGTTGTCAACTGGGGTTGGGCCAGACCTAAGTGAAGCCCGATGGACGGCAGAACTCTGAGACGGACGCGATGGGAGGAGTAATTCAATCCAACTCCGATCGGATCATAGCTCCTAGGGTTTGCCCCCGCCTTTATTAACCGAGGCAACACGGCGGCCTCCCTACCCCGATCGATCGAAAGGTAGATTCTCCACACCCCGTCGGCCCGTCCACAAATCCCCACTCGGTCCGTGTCGGCGAATCTTCTTGGCGATGGCCGGTAAGCAGGGCCGCAAGAAGGCGAGGAGCACCGTCTCCGGACCAAAGAAGCCTACGGCGGCGAAGCCGGCAATGGTTTGGTTCCTTCGTGCAAGTACTACATGTCGGAGGAGTCTGTCCAGACGGTCCTAAACCACAAGAGGGTGCCTTTCGTCCTTGGGGACTACTTCAACGACCTTACCCCCGAGGAGCAGCAACTCACGCTCGATGTGGCCGCCCAGCACGAGGAGGTCGAGGACAGGTACGCCAAGTACCAGGAAAGAGTCCGCAAGGAGCTGGATGAGAAGGGATTCGTCGCGCTCCCCGATGACATCGACAAGAGGAGGGCCGCGCTGAACGCCGCTAGCAGAGAGGCTTTCAGAGGAGTCCCCGAGGTCAAGTAGGTTTTCAGGAATTTACCCAAGAAGAAGAGGATGCATCAGAGCGCTGTTTGCCTATCTTATTTTATACTTTTATCTAACTAGTATCTTTCTGTGTGATATCAATGCACTGGTCTAAGTTCCCTAAATCTGGTCGTTGGCACTCTTATCATTTATCGAGTTGGAACTAGTCATGTAATCCAAGTTGATCTATCTTTCACCTTGCGATAAACTTGTCTATAAATTATTTATGGGCGAGGGTGTAATGCTTGTGGCTGTTTTGTTCATCTAAACTGAAGTATTCGCGGCCATTGCATGGGCACATTGGATTTATGTCTTCTCAGATTGAGGCTTGTGGCTGTTTTGTTCAACACTTACATGACCCCTGGCGTAGCAAGTTCATGTCGTCTTTCCGTCGTTTTCCATTCCTTGCTCTTTCTCTCTTGATCTATGTCTTCTCAGCTTTCCTTCTCATGCAGAGCATAGAGGAAAGCTGAGAAGACATAGATGCGGTTGGTGACGTGGTCATGCGTCGCTAGGTGGTCGCCATAACAGGCCCGGGGGTCTTCAACCTTAAAATTCGGTGACAATAAGGATTATGTTTTGCCGACCAATTCCGCCACTAAAGAGGAGGAGGACGACGAGCATGAGGATAGTGTAGGGCCGTCGTAGTACCCCGAATTGGGATTTTGGTGGTGCTTGTGACCTTGCCCCCTCGTCAATTTTCGTCACATGTGCGAGAACGACCTTCACCTCAAACCTTTGGTGAGGACTGGCACTTTGTTGCAGCTTGACTCTTTACTTAGCGGACATGGTCTTTAATTGAGTGGCATCTCACGTCAAGATCGTGATACACATGTAGCTGCTGGGATCGCGGAAAGTGGTGGTGATGACACATGGTCTCGAGCCTACAGTGTTCGACAATATGCAAGAACAACATATAATTATGCAACTCTTGTTGGAAATATTAGCACTTTTTTGACTAATCTAATCCACGAGTAAACAGTAAGCATGGCAAATACGTTATGCATCTCATACCGATACCTAAGCATGTGAGCATGTACAATACATAGAACCGAAACATCTATGAACATCATATATACGGCTAGCACATAAACGAGCAAATAGGGGATGAAGGAGTCATACCCTCTGGTTGGCCAGGCCAACGCGGCGGCGGTAGCGGCAGCCTCGGCATCGGCCGAGGCCTTCTTGGCGGCGGCGTTGTTAGCCATGGGGTCGATGCAGGGGAAGTACTGGAAGCAGAGGCGGACGGAGATGGGGACGGACCAGGAGCAGTCGCGTCAAGATGCTCCCCAAAAACCTTATTGCCGTTCTCCCGGGCAGGATCTCAAGCGACAGGATTCCGGAGGCACCTGCTCTCCTGACCAACGTGCACGCGGTCGTCGGGATGGGATCGCCGGAAGCAGCACAGAGAGAGGAACAGTAGATGACAGTTAGGGTTGTACGAGAGGGAGTGAGTGAACTAAGTTAGGGTTCACTCCACTGGCCAGCGCCTTCTTATATAGGCCGTCAGGTAGATGGGCCTGGGCCAGGACCACGACCGAGTCCGCGAATAGCTCACGGTCCAACCTCTCGGACAGTGGCGCTTCCGTGAACGACTCGTTAATTAATTAACAATTAATTAACCATTCCTGAGCGGCAAAAATAAGCTTCGGCTCAGCTCATTCCCGCAACCCGGGGCGCGCGCGTGCGCGTCGTGACGAGGCAAGGCGTAGCGAGGCGAGGCGGGCGGCAGAGGAGGAGGAGCGCACGTGTACAGCTCCTATTCCCAAGCTCCCAATAGCAAGTGGTAGAGCAACCCTTATAAAGAGGTCTCACTCTTCTTACTGTAGTAGTATGGGACTAAACTTCCCATACTTCCCACCACTTGCCACACACATGCATGGGCCTTAGAGATTAACTAGGGATTGTTGTCTTATATGGGCCTAAGCCCATCCGTAATCCATCAATTCTCACCAGATCTCAAGGCACATAAGTTTGTCAACTGTTCAAAACAATGTTTGATATATCAGAATTTCAGTGGAGGCTGTTAAATTGAACTTCCACCTAGAGCAATAGGATTAGACTTCTTCACAACTGAACAATGGACTATGCCTTGAATTGTCAGTTTGGCGTGTAGAAGTTTCGCCAATTGTCAGCTGATACGTGGCTGCCGAAGGCTAAACCCCACGGGTGGAGCTTATTAGTCATACTCCGTACCTTCTCATGAGCTTTCTAGAGATCGCTCAATCTCATAGACTGTGACCCGCAGTCGGGCTCACATAGGTGTGTTCCTCCAAAAAATGCTCTATAGGTTAGCATCTTGCTTACATAAGCTTTGAAACACATTAATACAAAAGTCAGCCTGCCTTACAGAATTGAGAGTATTATTGCATCTCCAATGGAGTGGGATAAATAAGGATACTCTCCTCAGTTGACCGCTGGATTGTTTTCCCAGTTCCTAATTCCCGGGATCTCAGATCACATAGGTTAGGTTACCCCCATGGCAACTTACGTGGGTCTCATACCCATCTCCCTCGATGCATTTTCTATCACAATCCGTGATAGCCCTTTCGTAAAAGGGTCTGCCAGATTCTTAGCCGTTTTGATATAATCCAACGCTATTACTCTAGAGTTTCTTGATTTTCTGACATATTTAATCTTCTTCTTATGTGCTTTGTGGATTTCAAGTTGTCCTTTGAACTCTTAGCCTTGCAATCACTGTTTGATTGTCACAGTTCATAAGGACAGCCGGGACTGGTTTATCAACCACCGGCAAATATGTTAAAAGCTCTCGAAGCCATTCTGCTTCGACGAGGATGTGTCTAATCCTGTGTTTTCTGCTTCCATAGTCGATCTGGTTAAGATCGTCTGCTTGCAAGACTTCTAGGAAACAGCACCACCACCAAGTGTGAAGACATATCCACTTGTGGCTTTCATCTCATCAGCATCAGATATCCAGTTAGAATCACTATACGCTCAAGTACCGTCGGGTACCAAGAATAGTGAATCCCGTAGTTCACAATACCTTGCAAATAGTGCATCACTCGCTCAACAGCATGCCAATGCACATATCCCGGATTGGAAACAAACCGGCTCAGTTTGCACATAGCAAATGAGATGTCGGGACGAGTAGCACAAGCTAGGTACATCAGTGAACCAACCACTTGAGAATATCTCAATTGATCTACAGCCGTGCCTTCGAACTTTCGAATCCGCACGCTTGGATCATATGGTGTTGCAGAAGGTTTGCAGTCCAAATATCCAAAAGGGCTCAAAATCTTCTCAACATAGTGGGATTGCAAAAGTGTAATTCCACCCTCAGTATTTCTCAGTAGCTTGATGTTCAAGATAACATCAGCCACGCCCTGGTCTTTCATCTCAAAGTTATGAGATAGAAAAGACTTGACCTCCTCAATTACTTTGAGGTGGGTCCCAAATATCAGTATGTCATCAACATACAGACACAGTACAACTCCTTCACCCCCACCATGGTGATAGTATACACATTTGTCAGCTTCGTTAACAACAAAGCCAGCAGTTGTCAAAGTTGTATTAAACTTCTCATGCCATAGCTTAGGCGCTTGTTTCAGCCCATACAGAGATTTCACTAGCTTACACACCTTCCTTTCCTGACCATTTACTACAAAGCCATCTGGCTGTTGCATGTAAATTTCCTCGTCTAGCTCTCCATTAAGGAAAGCCGACTTAACATCCATCTGATGAAAGAGAAGACCATGCGAGTCAGCCAAAGCGAGTAACACTCGAATGGTTGTCAGCCTATAGCCACAGGTGAGTAAGTGTTGAAGAAATCATCTTCTTCCTTTTGGGTATAACCCTTGGCCATAAGCCTAGCCTTGTACTTCTCAACAGTACCATCGGGCCTAAGCTTCCTCTTGAACACCCACTTACATCCCAATGGTTGGCAACCATAAGGATGATCAGTGATCTGCCATGTCCTGTTAGCCATGATGGAATCCATCTCGCTACGGACCGCATCCTTCCAGTAGTCAGCATCCGGAGATGCATAAGCTTCTGAAATGGAACTGGGAGTGTCATCATCCACGTGGTATACGAGGAAATCATCACCAAAAAACATTGCAGTCCTTTGCCTCTTGCTCCTAACAGGAGTTTCCACGTCATCCTCTGTGGAGTTTTCATCACTTTTGTGTTCATAGTATTCCATCGGAATGGCAGGTTCAGGAGTCTCATCAGATTCCAGTCTAGAAGTTGAAAATATCCTCAAAGAATGTAGCATCTTTAGACTTTATGATTGTACCGACCTTCTGGTCAGGTACCTTAGATTTCACTACTAGCAATCTATAGCCAACACTATTCTTAGCGTAGCCCAAATTAACGCAATCCATAGTCTTCGGTCCAAGATTACGCTTTTTGGGGATCGGCACATTGACTTTCACCAAACAGCCCCAAGTGCGCAAGTAAGAGAGTGTAGTTCTTTTCTTTTCCCATTGCTCATAGGGAGTAGTCTCATTATCCTTCGCGGGAACTTTATTCAGGACATGACATTATCTCAATACAGCCTCCCCCACCATACCTTGGATAAACCCGATGTATCTAACATGGCGTTAGCCAAATCTGTTAGAGTACAGTTTTTCCGTTCGGCAACCCCGTTTGACTGGGGTGAATAGGGAGGTGTCCTTTCATGAATAATACCATGTTCCACACAGAGTAAATCAAACTCACTAGAAAAGTACTCTCCACCACGATTAAACCGGACTCGTTTTATTTTCTTCTCAAGTTGGTTCTCAACTTCAGCCTTATAGATTTTAAACTAGTGTAGAGCCTCATCCTTTGTATTTAACAAATACACATAACAGAATCTAGTGGAATCATCAATCAAAGTCATGAAGTATTTCTTTCCACCTTTAGTCAACACACCATTCATCTCACAGAGATCTGAATGTATGAGCTCTAGTGGTGCCAGGTGTCTCTCCTTCGCAGGCTTGTGAGGCTTACGAGGTTGCTTTGCTTTCACACACGCATGGCACTTGGAGCCTTTGGCTAAAGTGAAACCCGTGATTAGATTCATCTTAGCTAGCCGCGTCATACAACCAAAATTTATGTGACAAAGAAATGAATGCCAAACCTCACATTCGTTCACATTAGAATGAATTTGGTGCACGACCTTATTATAGAAATCCTCCAGGGAAAGGCGGAACAAACCACCATAATCATATCCTTTTCCAACAAATAGCCCATACCGAGATACGAGTACGACTACTTTGTTGGACTCAAATACTAACTTAAACCCTTCTTTACATAAAGGGAGCCACTAACGAGATTCTTCTTGATGGCTGGGACATGTTGCACGTTCTTCAGTTGCAAGATCTTTCCCAAAGTAAACTTCAGATCTACCATGCCAACACCATGAATAGAAGCATGCGAGCCGTTCCCCATCAGGACGGAACAATCTCGTGTGACCTGGTAGGAAGAAAACAAAGACACATCAACACACACATGAATATTGGCCCCAGTGTCAACCCACCAATCGGTGGTCTGACAAACTGAAAGTATGGTAAACAGATTACCATACCCAGATGCCGCATCATTGTTGCTCAGAGTGACATTCACAGACTTGGAGTCTTGTGTTGGCTTCTTGTACTTGTTTGGGCACTTATTTGCCCAATGTTCCTCTGAACCACAAGAAAAGCAGTCATCTCTCTTTTTGTCTTTCTTCTTACCCTTCTTCTCAAAAGTTGGTATTCTACTGGATTGAGTTCTTTCCCTTGAACTTGTGGAAGTTCTTCTGCACCACATTGGCGTTAGAAGAACCCTCTGCCCCTTTCACGTGCGAGTCCTCTGCTCTCAAGTTCTGCTCAACACTTAGATGACCGATGACATCCTCAACAGAGAATTCACGTCTCAAGTGCTTGAGAGAAGTAGCAAAGTTCCTCCATCCAGGAGGGAGTTTTGCAATAATGCAACCCGGGACAAACTTGTCTGATAACTCACACTTCAGGAGCTCCAGCTCCTTAACAATGCATTGTATCTCATGAGCCTGGTCCAATATAGGACAGTTATCAACCATCCTATAATCATGGAACTGCTCCATGGCATACAACTCACTGTCAGCATCGGTTGCGCTGAACTTAGCTTCGAGCGCATCCCACAAATTCTTGGGAACACTCATATGGAGATATGTGTCGGCTCCCACAAATATGGTGGTTGCCTCCCTAAACGCATTCTCCTGTTCAGGAGCAATCGTTACTGTGGGAGACACACCACCAACGCAGAACACGTTCATTGCTGTGAGCCACAAGGTAGTCCTCGTCTGCCAACGCTTAAAATGCATTCCAGTAAACTTTTCCGGTTTCAGAGTAGCGGCGAAGCCATGAGTCGAAAAGTGCCTATAATAAGGTTTTTGAATTGTTCGAAATATTAGCACTTTTCTGACTAATCTAATCCACGAGTAAACAGTAAGCATGGCAAACACGGTATGCATCTCATACCGATACCTAAGCATGTGAGCACGTACAGTACATAGAACCGAAACATCTATGAACAACATATATACGGCTAGCACATGAACGAGCAAATAGGGGATGAACGAGTCATACCCTCCGGTTGGCCAGGCCAACACGGCGGCGGCAGCGGCAGCCTCGGAATCAGCCGAGGCCTTCTTCTTGGCGGCGGCGTTGTCAGCCATGGGGTCGATGCAAGAGAAGTAGTGGAAGCAGAGGCGGACAGAGACGGGGACGGACCGGGAGCAGTCGCGTCGAGACGCTCCCCAAAAATCTTATTGATGTTCTCCCGGGCAGGATCTCGAATGAAAAGGTTCCAAAGGAACAGTAGATGACGGCTAGGGTTGTACGAGAGGGAGTGAGTTAACTGAGTTAGGGTTCATTCCACTGGCCAGCGCTCACGGTCCAACGTCTCGGACAGTGGCGCTTCCGTGAACGACTCATTAATTAATTAACCATTCCTGAGCGGCAAAAATAAGCTTCGGCTTGGCTCATTCCCGCGGCACGTGTCGTGGCGGGCGGCGGCAGAGGAGGAGCGCGCGTGTACAGCTCCTATTCTCAAGCTCCCAATAGCAAGTGGTAGAGTAGCCCTTATAAAGAGGTCTCACTCTTCTTACTGTAGCAGTATGGGACTAAACTTTCACACTTCCCACCACTTGCCGTACACATGCATGGGCCTTCGAGATTAACTAGGGATTATTGTCTTATATGAGTCTAAGCCCATCCATAATCCATCAAGTCTTCTGTTAGGGAATATAATTGTGTAACTCACATATGTTACATAGAACTTCAATCTCCACATTCATGCAAAACAATGACATCGAAAAATAATCACACTTCGACGCCACCATATGCTGGTTGTACGGCTCCATCCACCATCGCGTAATGAGAAGGTCTAGAGAATAACCATCATTTTCTTCCGCAACAACCAAAATGCATGCACCATGTACCTCGGACAAGAGTCCCGCAACCTTGAGCAATTAAGTGTGAAGGCAGTAGACAGCCGCCCCCATGGGATCCCATGGTGCATGCATTTTGGTTCCCATGGGACAGGAACCACAATTCTATAGTTTTGTGCCAAAACCCACCAATTCTGAGGCTTTTTTTTGGCAAAAAACACTAGTCGGCGGCTTAGGCCATTTTGAGCATGATTATGACAGCTGGGTCTGCTGGACAGAGTGACATGGTAAATAAAAAACTGAGCGAACGTGTCGAATAGTTTGGTTTGTGTTTAGAAACAGAGATTCAGAGAAAGACAGGATTGAGAGAATCAAGTGATTGTATTGATGATTGAGTTGGGTATTTATATGTCCCCAACAGATGCATACAAAGGTCGGTTAGAAGGACCGTGTCCTCTCGAAGGGGCGTAGCGTTTGGACAAAAATAACTACCTAATTAGCTTAAGATGTAAGCTAATCAATAACTGCCTAGGTAGCTTATGATCTAAGCTAATCTATTCCTAACCCCCCCTTGGACAACGCCATTTCTTGAAAATCTCTTGTATAATCTTCGAATCTTCTAGCATAGTCTTTAAAGTGTTCTCGTGTATCCATGAGGATGTCTTTTGTAGATTCTATCATCTTGAAATTCTTCATGTTAGAATCTCCTCCAAAACCATGTATGAAATGATCATTGACGGGTTATGCTATGGGAGTTTACTCCCCATGAACCTTGCAAATCTCAACAATTTTCTTTGCAATATTGTACTCTATATAACCTTGAAAAAGATATTCTAGTGAATTCAGTCCATGATATGGCATTTTCTAGATCAAACGGAGTCCAAATGCTATGAAACTTTTTGACGATTTTTTTGGTGGGCAAGAGAGACCCTAGAAGGTTCAGGAAGAGACCAGATGGCAAACAAGGAGACGAGAAGGTAACAGGGCGCGTCCAGGGGGTAGGGTGCACCTTGTTACCTTGTGGGCCCCATGTAGCTCCGTCTGACCTAATTTCACTTCTATAAATACTTAAATATTAGGAAACCAACAGAGAGCCACCCGAAACACTTTTTGGGCCGCTGCAAGCTTCTGTTCTTCCGCGATCTCATCTTGAGGCCTTTTCCGGTACTTTGTAGGAGGGGGATTCGATTACGGAGGGCTTCTACATCATCCTTGTTGTCTTCAGATGATGCGTGGGTAGTTCCCCACAAACCTACTAGTCCATAGCTAGTAGCTAGATGGCTTCTTGTCTCTCTTTGATCTTCAATACAATGTTCTCCTCAATCTTCTTCGAGTTCTATCCGATGTAATCTTGTTTTGCGGTGTGTTTGTTGGGTTCCGATGAATTGTGAGTTTATGACCAGATTATTCATTGAACATAACTGAGACTTTACTGAACTTTATTATGCATTATTATGATAGCTTTGTATTTCTCTCTGATCTATCCGTCTGGTTTTGCTAACTAGATTGATTTATTTTTAGTGGAAGAGGTGCTTTATAATGGGTTCAATCTTGCTGTGTCCTCACCTCCTCACAGAAGGGTTAGCGAGGCACATATTTGTATTGTTGCCATTAAGGGTAAAACGACGTGGTTTATTCATATTGTTTGAGGGTAAAACGACGGGGTTTATTCATATTGTTTGAGTTTACTTTGTTTACATCATGTCATCTTGCTTAAGGCGTTAGTCTGTTTTTGTCATGAACTTAATACCATGGATGCATGATGGATAGCAGTCGATTGGTGGAGTAATAGTAGTAGATGCAGGCAGGAGTCAGTCTACTTGTCACGGACGTGATGCCTATATATGTGATCATTGCCATGAATATCATCATAAATATGTGATTTTCTATCAATTTCCCAACAGTAATTTGTTTACCCACCGTATGCTATTGTTTCAAGAGAGAAGCCTCTAGTGAAAAATATGGCCCCGCATCTACCTTTATCGTATTGTTAAAACCAAAAATATCTTGACGTAGTTTTATATTTTTTTGTTACTTTTCTTTCTATCTATCTATCACTATCAGAATTAATCCTTGCAAGTAACGAGTTCAAGGGGGTTGACAACCCTCTTGTCCGCGCTTGGTGTAAGGATTTTCTTTTGTATGTGTAGGAGCTCAAGAAGGGAATTTGTTTGGTTCTCCTGTTGGTTCGGTAAACTTGGTTCTCACTAAGGGAAATACTTATCTCTACTGTACTGCTTCACCCCTCCTCTTTGCGGAAAATCCCAATGTAGTTTACAAGTACCAGGGTCGAGGATAAAATTAAAGTTATCAATAAAGGTGGATCATTGGGCCCACCATGACTCCCTTCCACGGCGATGATAAGTTGTGGGACCGCAAAACTGCCAAAGGTCGTCGAAGAATCCTCGAAGAGTCAAACTTAGATAGCAAGGAACATAACTAGGTTTGTAGTCCTCAGACTCAATAAAAGTACATTACCTATACGAAGATTCTTGTTACAAGATACATGGATATCTGAAGTATATTGAAGCTTGGATTCGAGCCTAGAAATCTAAAGCCAACATCCGAGCATAAAAAGGAGGACCTCGAATCTAGAAGCCGATGTGGAAGATAGAACTTGCCTACGAAGTCGAAGACCACAAGATTGAAGTTGTTCCAGAGATAGAAGCCAAATTCCTCACCTTGAAGACCAGTTCGGGCGCTACTACTGTGTGTTGGATTAGGGGCTGCACTGTTGAGAATATGCCCTAGAGGCAATAATATTATATTATTATATTTCCATATTTACAATTAAGAGTTTATATTCTATGCTATAACTGCTATGATCCTGGAATATGCAATTCAGTGGAAAACTCATATGCACATGTGGAATGATAACCGACAAAATATGATTCCTAGTCTCGCCTCTAATACTAGCTCAAGTTTTCTTGGTGATCATGTTTTCTGGATCTTAGGATAACGTGATGTGTAATCATAGTCCTAAAACAACATTGAGAATATGACATTGAAAGAATGATCCTATTGAATCGACCTAAACTTGCTTGTTATACTTTGAGATGCAATCGTCACAAGTCAATTGTTATAACACGGAGATTTTACGTCTCATTTAATTCCTTAGACCAAGAGAGTATCATAGTCAGTTCTTACCGTACGGTGGACTTTGGGGTTGCTCAAACGTCATCTGTAACACAGTGATCATAATGACAACTTACAGGTTCATCTAAAAGTTTGACAAGGAACTAGATAGATCAAGAGTGGCATTTGCTCCTCCGACCATGGAGAGATGTTCTTAGAGACCTCTCGGTATGAGGGCATCCATCATCGTCTAACCAGACACGGGTGACTAGGTTACGGGGATGTCGGAACATGTCAATGAGAAAGAAGAACAAAACTAGTAATGAGGAGATCGGCATAGTGACCATGAGAATGACTCAAGACGATACCTCACCTCGATCGGGTTTTGTATAGTATCGCGAAGAAAAGGGAATAACACATGATAACCAAAGGTTCACTCGAATGTCATTCGTGTACTCTTAGGGATCGATATGGATGTTAATCGTTCCGCTATAGGTCACTGAAAAAAATGGGTTTTGTTCATGCCTATGTTTTACTGAACCTGCAAGGTCACAAGCTTAAGGTAATCACGGTTTGTTGAGTGCTAGGTTTAATGAGAATATACTTGTGAAATGGTTTCACTATTATCCAAAATAGTCTTGAGAGGAACCGAAAGCGTTTCGGGGTCACCGGAAGGGTCTTGGGGTTTATCGGGCAATACCGGGTATTACCGATAAATTATATATAGGTGGAAATAGTTTATGGATGTTAAATTAATATCAGAAGGTTCTAATAATAGTTAGGAGGCTTTTATATTTATTTATATATCAATGGGTCTTAAAAGGCCAAGTGGTGGAAAGCATATTGGGCCACTTGGGCCCAATATTGGTGGAGCCCCCTTTCCCCCTTGTACAGGGAAAGAGGAGGCTGAATTGGAGGGGGATTCCCCCCTCCTTGGCTGGACAAAGGGGAAGGTTTTCCTTCCCCTTGTGGCACCACCTCTCCCATCCCTCCGACTTATATATACTAGAGATTTTGGCACTTTTAGATACACAAGTTTTGGAGGCTCCTATAGTTCTCAAGTCTAGTTCTAGTTGTTCCAATTAGAGCTAGGTCTAGTTTCTCTAATCCTCATAATTAGAAGCCCAGTGTGGTTCCAACATTCTCTCTCTAATTCTCCGGCAACGATGAACTCTGGATGGCGAAGCACCGCCGGATCATGAAGACCGTACGCTTGCAATCTGTGCAGAGCCCATGCTTTCGGTCTTCCATTCGAGGGACTATTCTTGGGCAGTTCACGGAATCATTCATCTAAAATTCAAGGGACTCCAAGTATGATCTACACAACTCATCTTCTTCCACTTCTACTCGGAGTCGGTAATGATTTGATCCCAACCGCTTATCGCATCTTCATCGTGTTCCTCGGTGATCGTAGGGTGATTTTTTTACTACTATGGCACCCCGGCTCAGAGCGACCGGTTTACCTTGCATTGCCAGCCCAGATACCTTGTCTTCTGGCAACACACAACAACATGGTATAGAAAACAACCGCTTTATTCATGCTAGCGGAACATAGTTCATCTTACAACAGTTAGCGAGGCCAAGCGGCACACACGGTGCAGCTGAACAATATGTACATTATTTAGTGAACATAAAGGGGCCTCGATCATGACAACTACTCGGCAGTGGAACAACATCGTAGCGGGACTCCATAGCACAAAGACACCGACGTGGACACGGTCTAGACTCGGACAACACTCCTTTCCAACGGGACTTTCCTGAAATCTGGCATGACACGCTAGGTCAGTACATTGAATGTACTTGCAAGCTCACAATAAACATAAACATGATGACATACAATATCATGATATTTATCCATATAAACAACAATGCAACCATATGTTCAACATGCCGTGGCTATGCTCAACAGGTACTCATTCTCCCGTCTTGCTTACCAGATGTGACCAATAAACATGATAATATCAAAACACACTCGTGATCCTTACGGCGATCACAACCCGACCATCTCATGGCCCGTGATCCTTACGGCGATCACAACCCGACCAACTCGTGGCCCGTGATCCTTACGGCAATCACAACCCGACCAACTCATGGCCAACTCAACACGATGACCTCACTGCCATCCTTAGTGCAATTTAGTGTGCATATTTATTAAGTGTTGACCCATGGTGTACCCTACTTTCGAGCGTGTCCGTAACCGTGGACTCGGCTATCGATAGATTAAAAACACTCTGCAGAGGTTAGTACACTGTACCCACACTAAGGAACCCATGGCCTCGCACTCCCATTCGGGTGGACCAACAGCGTCCTGACGAAACCATTTCATTGTCATGACACCCTCCCGGCCCTTCCGACTCAGACCCCACCGGGCTAGTCCTGGGTGGCCCCGTGTCTACCTCCAGACACCTCGACCACCATCGTGGGCACGATCCACTCTGGGACCCGGTACCAAAATTAACTTAACAACGGGCTCACAAGGTTATGCTTGCCTACCGGGCCAGGGTACAGCACACCCATAACCTTCCCTAAATGGAGGCACCGACCAGAGGCACGACAATGAAACGCATTAAGGCCGTCCCATACCGGCAAATGTGGTTGCACTGGGAAAGACTCGTTTCAGCGGCACCACAACCCGGTCAACAACATGTTCAAGTTGAATTATTAATCAGGTTCAACTTAATGTGAAAAAAAATAACCGGTGTCATACTGCCATACCATGCATCACTTAACATATGCAACACATAACCGTGCAAATACTGCACCAACCATGCTCCTACGGAGCCATCATCAACTCATGCTACTATTCTGATTAAAATCTCACTTTACTTATACCAGAACCATTTCTAGCATTATCATCATTATACCTCATGCAAAATATTGTTTAAACTACTCATCAAACTCTATGACCATATTATTTATTTATCACTTGCAACTAAGTTTTCCTTATCTTGCCAACCATATTTACGTCAAACATTCTAACGTTCAAGTATTTTATCATAACAAGCATATAACATAATATATTTATTATATAACTAATTTAAATGCATCAATATTCATAAGTTCAAGTATGAAAATCATAAATATTGAAGTGGCACCATGAAAAATGCTACTGTGGCTTGCCTTAGCCCTGATGAGGTTCACAAAGCTCCTGGTGATCCTCAAGACAAGCTGGCTCTTCTGAAAATATTCAAAACCACAAAAAGAAAATGTCAAGAAACCTTCTAAAAATTGCCAGAAAATCTAGACAGCAAGGAAAATCCCATCTTTTGGATGCTGTTAGATTTTTGGACACAGAACACGATGCAAAAAGAATCACTGCATTTGGACTTGTAGATAAAAAGTTATGGCCATTTGAAGTCTCCTGGAATTTAAATTAATTTGAAATAAAAACAGAGGGGGGGGGGGTGACGTCGAAGGCGTAATCTCCCGGGGCGCCACCACTCATACCGCTTCACGCTTGTAGTGAGTGGTTGACTAGGGGGCCCCGCTAGTCAGGCCGGAGGCAGGGGAGAGGGAAACAGAGGAGCGTGGCGTTTCGTAGGAGCTCACGCCGGCGATGAGACTTCTTGGAGGAAAGCGAGAGGGAGGGATCGACGGAGAAGGTTATTGCGCACCTGCCCGTACCCGTAGCATGGCTAACGGTGGCCGGACGGCGTCGGATTTGTCCTCTCCAGTGGTGACAGAGGGCGGGGGTTGCCGGAGTTGAAGAAGACGGCGGCTTGGGGCGGCTCCATGGGCTCTAACTAGGCGCGTTGGCTTCACGGAGGAGAGGCGGAGGCCTTGGCGGGGTCGCCTTGGCTTGGGAGAGGCCGGAGCTGCGGGAACGATCCAGAGGGGATCGCCGGCGAGCTCGGCTCCGGGACGACAGTCCGTGGCCTGCCCGGCGGGGCTGCGGCTTCTAGTGGCTCTAGGAGGGAGTGGGAGTGAGTTGCGATTCTCCAGGAGGCTGCGGAGGGGGGCTTTTATAGGCGGGGCGGCGAGGAGGGCTCGGGCTCCGCCGGAGGACACCTGTCCCCGGTGCCCAGCGACGAACGGTGCCAGAGAGCGATGGAGAAGGCGACGAAGGTCACGCAGCCACTGTACGCGGTCGCGGGCGAGCACATGAACGAGGGGGAAAGAGACGAACACAGTGCGCGTGCACTGTGCCGTTGGCCGGACCGTGTCCGTGCTCGCTGCGGCGAGCTCCGACATTGGCGAGCGGCAGGGTGGAGTTATGGAGGTGGAGACGAGGATGGTGGCGAGGGGTGGCACGCTCTGGCCGGCCGAGCAGCGAGCACGCGCTCAACAGAGGCGCTGGCGACGCGCAGAGCGCGCTTTTGGCATGCCAGCATGCTCGGACGAACGTGGTCACCGCGTGGACCGTGACATCAGGCCACCTACGCACTAACAAGGATGTCTGGCATGTAGTCCTTAGTAAATTGAGGTGTTACCATGGCTCGGTTTGGTTCCAGGTGCAGTAGAAGTAAAATAGTGATGAGGTTAAGTTACTGGAGAGAAACTTTGGGGAGTTACTGTTGTCAAACCACAAGGATTCAAGGGCTGAGCTTTGGGGTTTTACTACCTCTTACTAAGGTAAATAAGCTCAGGGAAAACGAACTGCATTGGAGCTAGTAAAAAGGTAGTTGCTGTAGAAACTACCATTTCAGCCCAGAAGTGATTTTATTTTCTGTAGCTAAAATACTCTAAAGAGTGGTGAAATATTTTTGCTCATAAATGTGCCCTAGGGTCCAAAGAATATTTGGGATTTTTCTCAGGATTTTTGGGGCAAGAGAAATTAAGGTTGCTTTGGAGCTCAAGGAGTTAGCTAGGGTTTTGGAGGCAAAAATGAATATTTTTCATTTAAGAAAAATATTCCAAGCAATATTGTTGGGTTGGCCAGGGGTGAAATGATGGCTTAGAGGAGGAGAGGGAACACTTGGGTGAAAATCAAGGGATACTCAAGTGGCTAAGTCCAAATGAAATGATTCAAAACTCCAAATTAAAAATAAACTCAGCTGAAAATCAAACAAAGAAAAGAGGGCAAAAACCAGGCTGTCACAAACCTCCCCCACTTAGAATGAATCTCGTCCTCGAGATTCGGTTGCTTGGGAAAACCATTCTGGATAACATGCCCTTAGAAATTCTTCTGATTCCCAGGTTGATTCTGACTCCGTATGATGCATCCATTGAACCTTGTAAAACTTTCGTGACTTACTGCGAGTGACCCTTTCCATCTGATACAAAATTTTTGCTGGCCTCTCTTCGTAGGTCAAGTCCTTTGCCAGTTCTATCTCTGCCAAATCGGTCTTTTTCTCGGGTGGTGAGATGCACCGTCGCAGTTGTGAAACGTGGAACACATTGTGCACGTCTGACAGTTCATGGGGCAGCTCCAACTGATATGCCACAACACCTACTCGCGTCATGACGCGAAATGGACCAATAAACCTGGGTGCCAATTTTCCACGGGTTTGGAACCTTTTTATTCCCTTCATGGGTGTGACTTGAAGGTAGACATGTTCTCCAGGTTCAAAACTGATCTGCCGGTGCTTTGCATCGTAATAACTTTTCTGTCGCGATTTGGCCAGTTGTAATCTATCTTGGATCTCCTTGACTTGTTTTTTGGCTTCCAGCATGAGATCTGTTCCAAAAATACGGCTATCTCCGGTTTGAGACCAATTTAATGGCGTGCGGCACTTACGGCCATACAAAGCTTCATACGGTGACATCTTTAAACTGGTCTGGAATCCATTGTTATACGAGAACTCGGCGTACGGCAAGCAATCTTCCCATTGTGGTCCTTGGGCCAAAACACAGGCTCGGAGCATATCTTTGAGTATCTGATTTACTCTTTCCGTTTACCCATCTGTCTGAGGATGATAAGCGGTACTGTATTTCAATTCTGTTCCGAGGGCCTGATGGAGACGGGACCAGAAAGCAGAGGTGAAAAGTGAACCTCGGTCAGAAGTGATGGTTCGGGGAACTCCATGTAAACTGACAATCCTGGATACATACAGTCGGGCAAGCTCATCTGCTCGGATGAGGTTTTGACTGGGAGGAAGTGGGCCACCTTGGTTAATGTATCCCCTATGACCCAGATTGCATTATTGCCTCGTCGGGTCCTGGGTAATCCTGTGATGAAATCCATACAGACATCGTCCCATTTCCATTGTGACACTGGCAGTGGTTGGAGAAGTCCGGCTGGTTTCTGATGTTCTGCCTTAACTTTGTTGCATATGTCGCAACAGGCCACGAAATAAGCAATGTCTTTCTTCATTCCATCCCACTAGAATATTTGTAGAAGGTCTTCATACATTTTTGTACCTCTAGGGTGGATTGAATACGAGGATTCGTGGGCTTCTGACAAAATTTTCTGTTTTAGCTCAGCTTGATTAGGCACACAAATCCTTCCCCTGAATCGGAGGGTACCGTACTGATCCTTCGAGAAATCGGATGACTTTATGCGTTTCTGTAGATCGGCATCGCCTGACTGTGCCTTACGGATTTCTTCCTCAAGAGTAGGGGTAACCGACAGAATATTGGCACGTCCAGCCTCACCTATGACCAGGTTGAGCTGAGCAATCTCTTCTTTAAGTTCGGAAGGCAGAGATTCGAACATGACGTTTAAACTGACGGGCTTTCGACTGAGTGCATCGGCAACCACGTTGGCCTTACCCGGATGATAATTTATTCCAAGATCATAATCCTTGACCAACTCCAGCCATCTTCGCTGACGGAGATTTAAATCCGGCTGAGTGAATATGTATTTGAGACTTTTGTGATCGGTAAAAATTTGGCACCTTTTTCCAATGAGGTAGTGTCTCCAAATTTTAAAAGCATGTACTACCGCGGCCAATTCCAAATCATGAGTGGGGTAATTTCCTTCATGGGGTCGTAGCTGCCGTGAGGCATAAGCTACTACCTTCCCATCTTGCATAAGCACGCACCCAAGTCCTTGCCGGGAAGCGTCGCAATATACGTCAAAGCTGCGGTAGATATCTGGAAGTGTTAATACTGGTGCAGTTGTTAAGCGTTCCTTTAACTCAGTTTAACTTTTCTCACAGTCTGACGTCCATTCAGACTTCTTATCCTTTTTAAGCAGCTTCGTCATGGGCTTAGCAATCTTGGAGAACCCTTCAATGAAATGACGGTAGTATTCGGCTAATCCAAGAAAACTCCAGATCTGAGACACGGTGGCGGGTGGCAACCAGTCGAGCACATCTTTTACTTTGCTTGGGTCCATGGCTATATCTTCAGCGGATAGCACATGCCCGAGGAATCCAACTTACTTGAGCCAGAACTCGCATTTACTGAATTTGGCATACAACTGGTGCTCACGGAGTCGTTGTAACACTGTGCGGAGGTGTCCTTTATGCTCTTATTCACTTCTTGAGTAAATAAGTATATCATCGATGAAGACGACCACAAACTTATCAAGGAAATCCATGAATACTTTGTTCATCATGTGCATGAAGAAGGCGGGGGCGTTGGTGAGGCCGAAGGACATGACGGTATATTCATAAAGACCGTAGCGAGTGGTGAACACGGTCTTGGGAATATCCTCCTTCTTAATTTTGAGCTGGTAATATCCAGTCCGCAAATCAATCTTTGAGAATACCTTGGCTCCACTGAGCTGATCAAACAAATCATCAATTCTTGGTAGAGGGTATTTGTTTTTGATCGTGACATCATTCAACAGTCGGTAGTCCACACACATACGAAGGCTGCCATCTTTCTTGTCCACAGAAATAGCGGGTGATCCCCATGGAGAGGAACTGGGACGGATATATCCTTTTTGGAGCATTTCATCGAGCTGTTTCTTTAGCTCCACCAATTCGGATGACGGTATTCGATAATATTTCTTGTGTATTGGTGTGGTTCCGGGCACAAGTTCTATTGCAAACTCAAGTTCTTGGTCAGGTGGCATTCCTGGCAGTTCTTCTGGGAATACATCGGGAAACTCACTGACCACCGGAATTAGTTCCATTTCTGCTATTGCTGTAAAAACCATTTCCTTGGAGGGTATGCTTCTACGAGCAATAAACTTGGTAGCTTGTCCATCTTGTCCGGTCAAGTTGACCTCTTGGGTCGCACAATTTATGCATACTTGGTACTGAGTGAGCCAATTCATACCCAAGATAACATCCAATTTATCAGACTCAATAAGTATCAAAGACGTTGGGAAACGGATTCCGTTGATACTGACTTCCAGGTTGCGGCAGACAAGATTGCTTTGAATAAGAGATCCCGGGGCTTGTACCAACATATTCTTGCCCAAAAGTGAACAAGGAAATTTGTTTTGGGCGACAAAACTCCGAGAAATAAAAGAGTGGGAAGCACCAGAGTCAAATAAAATTACTGCAGGTATGTTATTAATAGGGAACATACCAATGACGACTTCAGGATTTTCTTGGGCTTCGTCGGCTGAAATATGATGAACGTATCCCGTGACGTCGTGCTGACTTGGACCGGCTTCCAAATAATGGATTTGAGGCTTGAACGTAGCATTGGTCCGGTTGTTCTTGGGACACTGTTTGGCATAATGTCCGGTTTGTCCGCAACTATAACAAGAATTGTTGCGCAGGCGATTCTCCATAACTGGGTTGAGCACGTCATTCTTGACTTGGGGGGTGGTCTTGTTAACATTTTGTTGCCAACTAGGCTGGTACGCCACCGGAGTTGGCTGCCAGGTACAAACCTTCTGCACCAGTTGCATTTCCTTCTTGGGCTCAAACTTGCGCTTGTGATCATTATGGGTAGACTTGATATCTGACACGAGCTTGTGTTCCCTTTCAACAATGAAAGCCTTGTTCACCAGGGTTTGCAAATCTGGGAAGTCGAACACACTGAGAGCATAGCGAAGTTGCGGGTTTAATCCACCAAGAAATCGGTCCATCTTCCTTTCTTAAGTGGCCACGTCCTATTGAGAGTAACGTGACAGGTGATTGAATTTCTGCAAATATTCTCCCACTAACTGACTTCCTTGGAGGAGCGCGAGAAATTCACGCTGCTTAGTCTTCATAATTCCCGCAGGGATGTGATATTTCTGGAATTGCTCCTTGAATCTTGACCAGGTAATTGCTTCATTCTCAGTCCCTATGGCTTTCTCACTTTCCCACCATATAGCAGCAGCGCCTTCCAGATAATGTGTTACAAATGGAACCTTATCCTCTTCATCAGTTCGAGCAACCTCAAGTTTCTTTTCCATAGTTCTTAACCAATCATCTGCATCCAAGGGATCGATGGCCTGACTGAAACTGGGAGGCTTAGTCCTTTGAAAATCAGATAGCTTGGAGTGAGGGGCAGGCTGATTTCCATTCTGTCCAACCATTGCTTGAATACTTCTGAATATTTCCATTAGATCATTGTTTCGTTATTCCTCGAACATACGCATAATTTGCTCGGTGGAGGGCGGATTTGGCGGTGGAGGCGGTGGTGGAACGTACGGCTCGGGTGATTGTCCTGCCTGTCGTGCGGAACGCCGAACAGGAGAACCCTCACGAACGTTTCTACTGCAGCCTCCCCGCGTCATCCTAATATGGTTTTTCCCAAGTCAACGCAACCGACATGAGAAGCATTCAACAAAAACTGGGGAGAAGCCAGCAACAAAAACCAAGCGAAACCGAAAAGACGAAGTAAATACGGCGAATAAAATAAAGTTCAACATAATTATACATAGACTCATACATGAAAGATAACAACATGCCAGGTCCAACTACCCTCATACATGAAACGAAACATCATGACTCGTACGACTACATCCATACTCCATCCCGATGACTGAGAATACTCGAAAGCTCTACTGCTCGGCTGGCGCTGCGGGGTCCTCTCTTGAAGCGGACTCGGATCCAGAACTTACGGGGTTAACGGAGACCTCGGGGTTAAAAGTGACACGGCGACGCTGCCTCGAGGGCTCTCCCTCTGGGGCAGGTGGAGGGTGGATCATCGGGGATGCAGGAGTGGCGAGGAGTGAAACCCACTCGGCAAGAGCACTAAGTGGACTCACAGTCGCGGTGCCCGAGCTACTCGGGGGAGTAACCGGAGAAATAGGAGATCTAGAACTGGCAGGAACGTAGGGAATAAATCCCACAGATGGAGAAGTAGTGGCTGAGCGAGCAGAGACTAAAGTAGAGGCTAAAGCAGTATGGGCATGACTCAGCTCACGAGCCAGCTCGTAGATCAGAAGATAGCTAGCAGTGATGTAGCGAGAAAGGTGGATAGCTACACTATCAGACTCCAGATCAATGATAGGGAAACGGGCACGACCATTATTGTGGAGAGAAGGGTAGTAATGGAAACCTGGGTGATTCTGCATCTGGACCTCGTTGTAGCGGAGCTCAACAAGTACCTCGAATGCAGCAAACTGGACGGCCTGAGAAGTGGAAGAAGCGTAGCCGCTACGAGAGGTACGAGTGTAAGAGCCGGAATCGGAACTAGTGCACAGAGTAACCACGGCGTGATACTCATACACTGAGTCAGCTAGGCGCTCCCGGTACACACGATAGACTGGATCGTCTCCGTGAGGGTACAGCTGACGCCACACGTTACTAAGGTGATGCGGCGACGTGTACGACATCAGCTGCAACTGGCACGGATACAGCACCAGAGCCATCTACACTCACAACCATTAGCAGGTTAGCATAGAAAAATATAATCAGTGCAAGCAATGCAACAACCAGCTACAATTATTACCGATACTCAGCTACAACTCGTATCTAGCGTCCAGTTAACTCGGCTTAGTCTAGCGTGGCCTACAGTCAGCGCGGCTCTGATACCAAGCGTTGTGGCACCCCGGCTCAGAGCGACCGGTTTACCTTGCATTGCCAGCCCAGAGACCTTGTCTTCTGGCAACACACAACAACACAGTACAAAAAACAACCGCTTTATTCTTGCTAGCGGAACATAGTTCATCTTACAACAGTTAGCGAGGCCAAGCGGCACACATGGTGCGACTGAACAATATGTACATTATTTAGTGAACATAAAGGGGCCTCGATCATGTAAACTACTCGGCAGTGGAACAATGTCGTAGCGGGACTCCATAGCACAAGGACACCGACGTGGACACGGTCTAGACTCGGATAGAACTCCTTTCCAACGGGACTTTCCTGAAATCTGGCATGACATGCTAGGTCAGTACATTGAATGTACTTGCAAGCTCACAATAAACATAAACATGATGACAGGCAATATCATGATATTTATCCAATTAAACAACAATGCAACCATATGTTCAACATGCTGTGACTATGCTCAACAGGTACTCATTCTCCCGTCTTGCTTACCAGATGTGACCAATAAACATGATAATATCAAAACACACTCGTGATCCTTACGGCAATCACAACCAGACCATCTCATGGACGTGATCCTTACGGCGATCACAACCCGACCAACTCATGGCCCATGATCCTTACGGCGATCACAACCCGACCAACTCATGGCCAACTCAATATGATGACCTCACTGCCATCCTTAGTGCAATTTAGTCTGCATATTTATTAAGTGTTGACCCATGGTGTACCCTACTTTCGAGCGTGTCCATAACAGTGGACTCAGCTATCGATAGATTAAAAACACTCTGCAGAGGTTAGTACACTGTACCCACACTACGGAACCCATGGCCTCGCACTCCCATTCGGGTGGACCAACAGCGTTCCGACGAAACCATTTCATTGTCATGACACCCTCCCGGCCCTTCTGACTCAGACCCCACCAGGCTAGTCCTGGGTGGCCCCGTGTCTACCTCCAGACACCTCGACCAGCGTCGTGGCCACGATCCACTTTGGGACCCGGTACCAAAATTAACTTAACAACGGGCTCACAAGGTTATGCTTGCCTACCGGGCCAGGGTACAACACACCCATAACCTTCCCTAAATGGAGGCACCGACCAGAGGCACGACAAAGAAACGCACTAGGAAAGACTCGTTTCAGCGGCACCATGACCCGGTCAACAACATGTTCAAGTTGAATTATTAATCAGGTTCAACTTAATGTGAAAAAAAACCGGTGTCATACTGCCATACCATGCATCACTTAACATATGCAACACATAACCGTGCAAATACTGCACCAACCATGCTCCTATGGAGCCATCATCAACTCATGCCACTATTCTGATTAAAATCTCACTTTACTTATACCAGAACCATTTCTAGTATTATCATAATTATACCTCATGCAAAATATTATTTAAACTACTCATCAAACTCTATGACCATATTATTTATTTATCACTTGCAACTAAGTTTTCCTTATCTTGCCAACCATATTTACTTCAAACATTCTAAAGTTCAAGTATTTTAACATAACAAGCATATAACAGAATATATTTATTATATAACTAATTTAAATGCATCAATATTCATAAGTTCAAGTATGAAAATCATAAATATTGAAGTGGCACCATGAAAAATGCTACTATTGCTTGCCTTAGCACTGATGAGGTTCACAAAGCTCTTGGTGATCCTCAAGACAAGCTGGCTCTTCTGAAAATATTCAAAACCACAAAAAGAAAATATCAAGAAACCTTCTGAAAATTGCCAGAAAATCTAGACAGCAAGGAAAAATCCCATCTTTTGGGTGCTGTTAGATTTTTGGACACAAAACACGATGCAAAAAGAATCACCGCATTTGGACTTGTAGATAAAAAGTTATGGCCATTTGAAGTCTTTTGGAATTTAAATGAATTTAAATAAAAAAAGAGGGGGGGGGGTGACGTCGAAGGCGTAATCTCCCGGGGCGCCACCACTCATACCGCTTCGCGCGCATAGTGAGTGGTTGACTAGCGGGCCCCGCTAGTCAGGCCGGAGGGAGGGGAGAGGGAAACAGAGGAGCACGACATTTCGCCGGAGCTCACGTCGGCGATGAGACTTATTGGAGGAAAACGAGAGGGAGGGATAAACGGAGAAGGTTATTGTGCACCTTCCCGTACCGGTAGCGTGGCTAACGGTGGCCGGACATCGTCGGGTTTGTCCTTCCCAACAGCGACAGAGGGAGGAGGTTACCGGAGTTGAAGAAGATGGTGGCTTGGGGCGGCTCCAGGGGCTCTAGCTAGGCGCGTTGGCTTCACGGAGGAGAGGCGGAGGCCCTGGTGGGGTCTCCTTGGCTTGGGAGAGGCCGGAGCTGCGGGAACGATCCAGAGGGGATCACCGGCGAGCTCGGCTTCGGGACGGCAGCCCGCGGCCTGCCCGGCCGGGCTGCGGCTTCTAGTGGTTCTAGGAGGGAGTGGGAGTGAGTTGCGATGCTCCAGGAGGCTGCGGAGGGGGTTTTTATAGGCGGGGCGGCGAGGAGGGTCCGGGCTCCGCCGGAGGACACCTGTCCCCGGCGCCCGGCGACGAACGGTGCCAGAGAGCGATGGAGAAGGCGACGGAGGTCACGCAGCCACTGTACGCGGTCGCCGACGAGCACAGGAACGAGGGGGAAAGAGACGAACATAGTGCGCGCACTGTGCCATTGGCCGGATCGTGCTCGTGCTCGCTGCGGCGAGCTCCGACATCGGCGAGCGGCAGGATGGAGTTATGGAGGTGGAGACGAGGATGGTGGAGAGGGGTGGCACGCTCTGGCCGGCCGAGCAGCGAGCACGCGCTTAATAGAGGCGCTGGCGACGCGCAGAGCGCGCGTTTGGCATGCCAGCACGCTCGGACGAACGTGGTCACCGCGTGGACCGTGACATCAGGCCACCTACGCACTAACAAGGATGTCTGGCATGTAGTCCTTAGTAAATTGAGGTGTTACCATGGCTCGGTTTGGTTCCAGGTGCAGTAGAAGTAAAATGGTGATGAGGTTAAGTTACTGGACAAAAACTTTGGGGAGTTACTGTTGTCAAACCACAGGGATTCAAGGGCTGAGCTTTGGAGTTTTACTGACTCTTACTAAGGTAAATAAGCTCAGGGAAAACCAGCTGCATTGGAGCTAGTAAAAAGGTAGTCGCTGTAGAAACTACCATTTCAGCCCAGAAGTGATTTTATTTTCTGCAGCCAAAATACTCCAAAGAGTGGTGAAATATTTTTGCTCACAAATGTGCCCTAGGGTCCAAAGAATATTTGGGATTTTTCTCAGGATTTTTGGGGCAAGAGAAATATTCCAAGAAATATTGTTGGGTTGGCCAGGGGTGAAATGATGGCTTAGAGGAGGAGAGGGAACACGTGGGTGAAAATCAAGGGATACCCAAGTGGCTAAGTCCAAATGAAATGATTCAAAACTCCAAATTCAAAATCAACTCAGCTGAAAATCAAACAAAGAAAAGAGGGCAAAAACCAGGCTGTCACAACTACGTTTCACAACGTGCACACCATGTAGGCCCACCGATCAGGGGCCAGGATGATGGTCAATCCTAACTAAAGAATGGGCCATGTGCGCGCTAGCACTCAGCGTACTCAAGATGGAATCCTGCATAGACTTGGTATACAGTTCAAGGCGCGTTTCAATGTTCAGCATGTTTATGCCTAGATTGTAACTGACCATATGTAAACCCTAGATACCGCCAATGCCTATATAAGCCAAGGGGTTTAGTATGTAAAGGCACGATTATGGGCATTCAAGGCTTAGAGGTTAGAACTCATTCATCAATCTCGAGGTAGATCATTTGTACTTTGTACGACATTGATACGTCTCCATCGTATCTACTTTTCCAAAATCTTTGCCCTTGTTTTGGACTCTAATTTGCATGATTTGAATGGAACTAACCCGGACTGACGCTGTTTTCAGCAGAATGCCATGGTGTTATTATTGTGCAGAAATAAAGTTCTCGGATTCACCTGAAAATTTATGGAGAATTTTTGTGGAATATATAAAAAATACTGCCGCAAGAAGTTACCAGAGGGGGTCCACCCAGAGGGCACAAGCCTATGGGGCGCGCCTAGAGGGCTTGTGGGCCCCTGGACCTCCTCCGACCATATCTCCAACGCTATATAACCCTATTCGGGGAGAAAAAAATCAATGAGATGGATTCATCGCGTTTTACGATATGGAGCCGCCGCCGCCGCCTCCCGTTCTTCATCGGGAGGGCTAATCTGGAGTCTGTTCGGGGCTCCGGAGAGGGGGATCCATCACCATCATCATCATCAACCTTCCTCCATTGCCAATTCCATGATGCTCACCACCGAGCGTGAGTAATTCCTTCATAGGCTTGCTGGACGGTGATGGGTTGGATGAGATTTATCATGTAATCGAGTTAGTTTTGTTAGGGTTTGATCCCTAGTATCTACTATGTTCTGAGATTGATGTTGCTATGACTTTGCTACGCTTAATGCTTGTCACTAGGGCCTGTGTGCCATGATTTCAGATATGAACATATTATGTTTTCATGAATAAATTTGAGTTCTTGATCCTATCTTGCTAGTTGTAGACACCTATTATGAGTTATGATCCCTATACTCCAAGGTGACAATAATTGGGATTCTTTCCGGTGATTACCGTAGTTTGAGGAGAGTTGATGTATTCACTAAGTGCTAATGCTTTGGTCTGGTTCTCTATTAAAAGGAGGCCTTAATATCCCTTAGTTTCCATTAGGACACCGCTGCCACGAGAGGGTAGGACAAAAGATGTCATGCAACTTCTTTTCCATAAGCACGTATGACTATATACGGAATACATGCCTAAATTATATTGATGAATTGGAGCTAGTTCTGTGTCACCCTAGGTTATGACTGCTACATGATTAATATTATCCAATACAATTATCACTGCCGATCCAATGCCTACGAGTTTTTCATATATTGATCTTTGCTAAGTTACTTACGTTGCTATTGCTGTTAGAATCACTACAAAACTGCTAATGTTACTTTTGCCACCGTTACAGTTACTTCCATACTAATTTGCTATTAAATACTTTGCTGCAGATATTAATTCTTTCAAGTGTGGTTAAATTGACAACTCAACTGCTAATACCCGTGAATATTCTTTGGCTCCCCTTGTGTCGAATCAATAAATTTTGGTTGAGTACTCTACCCTCGAAAACTGTTGCGATCCCCTATACTTGTGGCTTATCATCCATCCATAATCAATACAACACAAGCAGGACGTAGGGTTTTACCTCTTCGAATTGGCCCAAACCTGGATAAAACTATGTCCCCTTTAGTTCATGTTCACCATTGTTCCAAGATCACCGACTCGGGACCCCTTACGTGAGATCGCTGGTTTAAGCACCGACACCCCTCTTCTCGAGAGCGAGCGCCTCCTTAATTGTTGCCTTCCTATGGATCAACCGGAGTGCTTAAGGCACTCAGCCATGCATGATGAAAGTGCTAGTTATCGACTAGAGGGGGGTGAATAGGCGATTTTTATGAAAGTCTTCAAGATAGGCAATGTCTTCGAAGACAAGCAAGCAAATAACACATAGACAGAACACAGTGGAGGATAAACTACACTAGCCTAGCCATAGTCAAAGCGACAGAACAGATTAAGCATGAAGACAAGTAGCAGCTAGGTAAAACATATCGAATTGGAAGATAGTGTGAAGCCAAATACAAAATCAGAGTGAATGTCTTCATACAAAGAAGTCAACTAGAGCATGCAAGCAATGACTTTACGAAGCCAAACTGTAAGTAAAGGGGTCAAGTGATAGAACCATATGCTTGATGAAGACAAGGATTTGGTAGACCTGTTCTAGTTGTTGTGACAACTGTACGTCTGGTTAGGGAGGCTGAGATTTAACTGAGAAGACCACGTCTTCACCTTATTCCCCTTGAGCTAAAGTCACTTAGTCCTCTCCCAATCACTCGGGTAATTCTTCACGGTAGACTTTCAAACCTTCACAGACTTCATTCACCGATGATCCACACTGACTCTTGGATCCTCAGAACGTGACGCCTAATCGACTGGAAGTCCACGGTCTTGAAGTGTAATAATTCTTTAGATCACGCGGACAGAAAGACTTCAGTGATGACAAACACTCTTTTGGCTTGGGGTCTTTTGGGTTTTGTCCTCTCAAGGATTCTCTCTCAAAGGCTTCGGAGGTGGGTTGCTCTCTCATGACAAAAGTCATGCACTAACTCTAAGCAGCCACAAATTTATGGTGTAGGGGGTGGGATATTTATAGCGAGGAGGCAACCCAACATGATTTTTCTGAAATGATCCTGGGTCATTTGGGAACCGACACGTGTCCAACGGTTGTTGAGGGAGTCCCGGACTAGGGGGTGTCTGGATAGCCGAACTATCATCTTCGGCCGGACTCGTGGACTATGAAGATACAAGATTGAAGACTTTGTCCCGTGTCCGGATGGGACTTTCCTTGGTGTGGAAGGCAAGCTTGGCGATACAGATATGTAGATCTCCTACCATTGTAACCGACTCTGTGTAACCCTAACCCCCTTCGGTGCCTTTATAAACTGGAGGGTTTTAGTCCGTAGGATGAACAAAAATCATACCATAGGCTAGCTTCTAGGGTTTAGCCTCTCTGATCTCGTCGTAGATCTACTCTTGTACTACCCATATCATCAATATCAATCAAGCAGGAGTAGGGTTTTACCTCCATCGAGAGGGCCCGAACCTAGGTAAAAACATCGTGTCCCTTGTCTCCTGTTACCATCCGCCTAGACGCACAGTTCGGGACCCCCTACCCGAGATCCGCCGTTTTGACACCAACATTGGTGCTTTCATTGAGAGTTCCTATGTGTCGTGAGATTTAGGCCCGATGGCTCCTTCGATCATCAACAATGATGCGGTCTAGGGTGAGACTTTTCTCCCCGGACAGATCTTCGTATTCGGCGGCTTTGCACTGCGGGCCAATTCGCTTGGCCATCTGGAGCAGATTGAAAGCTACGCCCCTGGCCATCAGGTCAGATTTGGATGTTTGAACTACACGGCTGACGTCCGCGGAGACTTGATCTTCGACGGGTTCGAGCCACAGCCAAGCGCGCCGCATTGTCACGATGGGCATGATCTAGCTCTACCGCCGAACAGTGCCCTAGAGGCCGCACCGGTGTCCGCTCCGACCCTCAGCTCGGAGCCGACTGCGCCGATCGAGGACGGGTGGCTGGACACCGCCTCGGGGGCTGCGATCTCTACGGCGATCGAGCCGAACACCATCCCTGTCCTTTGCAAGGCTTGTAACTCCAAGGTGCCGGACTCCTCTCCGGACTCCAAACCTTCCGCGCCCCTGCCAATCGAATCCGATTGGGCGCCGGTCATGGAATTCACCGCCGCGGACATCTTTCAGCACTCGCCCTTTGGCGACATCCTGAATTCACTAAAGTCTCTCGCTTTATCAGGAGAGCCCTGGCCGGACTATGGTCAGGAAGGTTGGGATGCGGACGACGAAGAAATTCAAAGCCCACCCACCACCCACTTCGTAGCCACTGTCGATGATTTAACCGACATGCTCGACTTCGACTCCGAAGACATCGACGGTATGGACGACGATGTAGGAGACGACCAAGAACCAGCGCCTACAGGGCACTGGAAGGCCACCTCGTCATACGACATTTACATGGTGGACATCCCAAAAGATGGGAATGGCGATGGAACAACGGAGGATGACCCCTCCAAGAAACAGCCTAAGCGCTGGCGTCAGCGGCGCTACTCTAAATCCTGCCACAGCAAAAACGGTGATTCCGGCATGGGAGGCAATAACACCCCAGACAGTGCCGAAGACAATCCCCTCCAGCAAGATTCAGTGCAAGGGGATGGAGAGGCCAGCCCTCATGAGAGAGCGGCAGTCAGAGAGGTAGAGGACGATAATTACATGCCTCCCTCCAAAGACGAGGCAAGCCTCGACGACGATGAATTTGTCGTGCCTGAGGATGCCATCGAACAAAAGCGTTTCAAACGCAGGCTTATGGCCACGGCAAGCAGCCTCAAGAAAAAGCAGCAACAACTTAGAGCTGACCAAGACTTGCTAGCCGACAGATGGACTAAAGTCCTTGCGGCCGAAGAGTATGAACTCGAACGCCCCTCCAAGAGCCACCCAAAACGCAGGCTGCTACCCCAATTAGAGGAGGAACTACCTAAACCTACATCACCAGCGCATAATACGGCCGATCGGCCACCTCGTGGCCGCGACAGAGAGGCCTCTCGGCCCTCCACTCAAGCCGCACGCCGGCGCCGCTCAAAAAATACCAAGGCGCGGGAAAATGCGCCAGACCTGCAGGATATATTGGAGGACAAGGCAAGGCAAACAAGATCGATCTACGGATCGTGTGGGCGCCCCACGATACGTGATGATAACCGTCACACAGGATATGGCAACTCCGGCCGGGCCGAACACAGTAGACAAAGCTCATTTGAGCTGCGTCATCATATAGCCCAATACAGAGGCGCCACACACCCACTATGCTTCACAGACGAAGTGATGGATCATCAAGTCCATGAGGGTTTCAAACCCGTAAACATTGAATCATACGATGGCACAACAGATCCTGCGGTCTGGATCGAGGACTATCTCCTTCATATCCACATGGTCCGCGGTGATGATCTACACGCCATCAAATACCTCCCACTCAAGCTTAAAGGACCAGCTCGGCATTGGCTTAACAGCTTGCCAGCCGAGTCAATTGGTTGTTGGGAAGACCTGGAAGCCGCATTCCTCGACAACTTCCAGGGAACCTATGTGCGACCACCAGACGCTGATGACCTAAGCCACATAATTCAGCAGCCAGAGGAATCAGCCAGACAATTCTGGACACGGTTCCTAACCAAGAAAAATCAAATCGTTGACTGTCTGGATGCAGAGGCCCTCACAGCCTTCAAACATAACATCCGCGACGAGTGGCTTGCCCGGCACCTAGGACAGGAAAAGTCGAAATCCATGGCAGCCCTCACAACACTCATGACCCGCTTCTGCGCGGGAGAGGACAGCTGGCTAGCTCGTAGTAACAAT
Source organism: Triticum dicoccoides (assembly GCF_002162155.2). NCBI lineage: Eukaryota > Viridiplantae > Streptophyta > Magnoliopsida > Poales > Poaceae > Triticum > Triticum dicoccoides. The sequence goes on from NC_041389.1 coordinate 644,159,718, forward strand.
ATGACCATGAGCCCTGGTAATTTGGATACCAAGGACAGCAACGGCAGGTCGCGTCGCAACAAGCACAAGCGCCGCATTAATGGCGATAATGCTGAAGATACGGTAGTCAATGCCGGATTCAGAGGCTCTAAACCCGGTCAGCGGAAAAAGCCATTCAAAAGAAATACTCCGGGCCCATCCAATTTGGACTGAATACTCGATCGCTCGTGCCAGATACACGGCACCCCCGAAAATCCAACCAATCACACCAACAGGGATTGTTGGGTGTTCAAGCAGGCAGGCAAGTTAAATGCCGAAAACAATGACAAGGGGCTGCATAGCGATGACGAGGAGGAGCCCCGGCCGCCGAACAATAGAGGACAGAAGGGCTTTCCCCCACAAGTGCGGATGGTGAACATGATATACGCAACCCACATACCCAAAAGGGAGCGGAAGCATGCACTAAGGGACGTATATGCAATGGAGCCAGTTGCCCCAAAGTTCAATCCATGGTCCTCCTGCCCGATCACTTTTGATCGAAGGGACCATCCCACTAGCATCCGCCATGGCGGATTCGCCGCATTGGTTCTAGACCCAATCTTTGACGGATTTCACCTCACTAGAGTCCTGATGGACGGCGGCAGCAGCCTGAACCTGCTTTATCAGGATACAGTGCGCAAAATGGGAATATACCCCTCAAGGATTAAACCCACAAAGACGACCTTTAAAGGCGTCATACCAGGTGTAGAGGCCAACTGTACAGGCTCAGTTACACTTGAAGTGGTCTTCGGATCCTCGGATAACTTCCGAAGCGAGGAGTTAATCTTCGACATAGTCCCGTTCCGCTGCGGCTATCATGCACTGCTTGGATGAACCACATTTGCAAAGTTCAATGCGGTGCCGTACTACGCATACCTCAAGCTCAAGATGACAGGCCCTCGAGGAGTCATTACGGTCAACGAAAACACCGAACGCTCTCTCCGAACGGAGGAGCACACGGCGGCCCTCACGGCAGAAGTACAAAGCAGCCTCTTAAGGCAATTCTCGAGTCTGGCTATTAAATGGCCGGACACCGTCAAGCGCGCCCCGAGTAACCAACAACAAGACCGCCTGGCACGTTCCGAGCATGCGTAGCAATGCGGCCCCAACCCCAGCCCTCGCGAAATTGCGAAACCAGTACTACGCGTACATAATTACGCTCTGGAAATACCATGGGAATAGGGGGAGGGGAACGACCACGGCAGGCCCAGAATGCGGCTCAACCGCACCAGGGGCTCCCAATTGTGTCATTCTTCTTTTTTCTCTTACTTTCGGGACTCCTTTCTCAAGAAGCCCTGTCCGGCAGTGGAATTGCCGAACACACGATGCAACAGCCAGCGAAGCAGAAAGCTACGTGGAGTGTCCAGGTGGTCTCTATGACGAGCAGTATACTTGTTTTACATATCATCCCGCAGCTCGCTCCCGAAGGGAGACATGTCAAATAGTCCCGTCCCTTGCTTATCGCACTATTTGTATCGTTCTGCTTTTACCGCAGCTTTTTTGAATAAACAATGCATAGCTTTTGCCTATTATTGCATTCCTTTTTTTATTTTATCTATACATGTTCACTTATGACATGTTGCACCCGTACGCTTTGGTACGGCCAAATACACCAGGGGCTTAAGTACCCCAAAATATGGTGTGGTAAGTCCGAACACTTTCACAAGTGCGGCACCCCGAACTTATAGCATTATATGCATCGGCTCCGAATCATGTCTTGGGTCAATAGTTGGGTTTGCCCGGCTCCCATGTTTTGGTACCTTACGTTCCGTTATATCGGCTAAGGTAGCGCTGGGAGAACCACTGCGACTGTGCCCCGATTGAGCTGGGTTAAGCACCTCAGTGGAGAAAGCTAAAACTGACCGTCATGATAGAATGAGAGCCGGTCACTGTTCGAGAGGTTTTCGAGTCCCTAAAGACTTATGCCGCTTAGAGCGAGGAGTCGGCTTTGTCCGGCCCAGGCGTGGATAGCGCCCCAAACTCGGTCTTCCGAATACTAGGGGCTTCACCGAAATTTAAAATTATAGAATTCTATGGCTAAGTGAGAGTGTTCAAGCATTATAGTCCGGTTGCCTTGTTCGTTGCGTTGAGCGCCTCCCTCGAAGGACCCAAGAATGGGAAAAAGAGCGCTCAAGTTTATCCCGAACACCCTAGCACTCGTGGCATGGGGGCAGAAGCCGACGACTCGCCATCTCTCAAATTTAATAAACGGCCGCACAGAAGGTAATATTTTAAATTCACAAGCGTTGCTTAGCGCATATGAACAAGTTTTCAAGCGTACAGGATAACAAATGCGAGTTTACTCAAAAATTACATCTTTGGAGCATTCACCCGCTATAAGGCGGGCACCCTTCAGGACACCCGCATAATACATCTCGGGCTTGCGATACTCCCTGCCCAGCGGTGGAGCGTCCGTCACAAGCTTCTCAGCGTCCATCTTGCCCAAGTGCACTTTAGCACGGGTAAGGGCCCTACGGGCACCTTCAATACAGACAGAGTGCTTGACGACTTCAATCCATGGACAGGCGTCCACCAGCCACCTCACCAGCCCAAAGTAGCTCCCAGGCATGGCTTCCTTAAGCCACAACCGAACTATGAGGCCCTTCATGGCCTGTTCGGCCACCTTATGGAGCTCGACTAGCTGCTTCAGCTGGTCTCTAAAGGGCACCGGGTGTCCGGCCTCAGCATACTGAGACCAAAACACCTTCTCCGTCGAGCTCCCCTCCTCGGCCCAGTAGAATGCGACAGCATCAGACACACTGCGGGGCAGATCTGCGAATGCTCCTGGAGAGCTCCGGATTTGGGTAAGTAACAAGTAATTCACTTTCACGTGCTTGCTTTCCATGAAGAATGCCTTACCCGCCGCTATCTTCTTCATCGCCTCAATTTCCTGGAGGGCTTTTTGGGCTTCGGCCTTAGCGGCTTTGGCGCTCTCAAGAGCCGAGGCAAGCTCGGACTCTCGAGTCTTTGAGTCACGCTCCAAACTCTCGTGTTTTTCCACGAGAGCCTGGAGCTCTTGCCGCACCTCCGCCACCCGCGCCTCCTTCTTCTCTCGCTCAGTGCTCTCCGCGGCCGCATTGATTTCGGCCTTGGACACCGCCTCCTTCAGGGTCGCCACCTCGTTCATGGCCCCTGCAATTCTCACGTTATTCCTGTTATTTTTTGCAACCACATCTTTTATATACTTCCATAAGGTATTACTTACCTTCCTTGTCCTCGAGCTGCTTCTTGGCAAGGCCGAGCTCGTTCTCGGACCGCTCAAGGCTCTGCTTCAATGCATTGACCTCTGCAGTCAGTGCGGCAGAGGTCAGCAGCGCAACATGCATTCCCATATTGACCTACTTATGTTAGACTCCTGCGTACATCTTTTTAGATCCTCAATTCGGCTTTTCTTTCCGAACACCAAACTGAGCATCAGGGGCTACGGTCTATGCGGTAATATTTTTACATATCTTAATACATACCTCAAAGCCTGTTAGAAGGCTGGCACAGGCTTCAGTCAGCCCGCTCTTGGCGGACTGAACTTTTTGGATCACCACACTCATAATAGTGCAGTGCTCCCCGTCGATGGAGGGGCCGTTAAGCGCCTCCAGGAAATTATCCGGTGCCTCCGGTTGGACGGAAGTCACCGGTGTCGCAGTCTCGCCCTTCTTACGAAGGGGCCGCCTGCCGGACTCCGGAACCACTAATGGTTCTGGTGCGGAGTCCGGCCTAGGGCCGGAGTTAGAGCCCTTTGGGGTTTGATCCTCCTTGTGCCTACAGTCTGGGAGGTTGCCTTGCGGCGCCTCCGGGACCCCCTCCTCCTGGTTGGGCCCCTTTTGGGACCCCACCTCGGCGTCATCCGCAGCATGAGGAGAGGAGACGGCCACAAGTGAAGTGCTATTCACGTCCGACGAAGCCAGGGAGCCGCTCGTTGAAGTGTCGAGCCCTTCCTTGGGCGGGCTGCAGGGTTATATTCGGCGTTAGGAGATTCTATGCGACAAAAAAAATGCCATGAGTTATTCTGGTATCTGGACACTTACGAAGTCGCCAGGGGCTTAGTTCTTGGTGGCCACTCCTCTTCATCGTCGTCGGCGTTGGTGGAGTAGTCCGGAGGGAGGGTCCTTCCCTTCTTGGACCCTTCAGCCTCCCCCATTGGGGGCGGCCTTCCTTTTCTTCTCTCCCACCGCTGGGGGAGAGGGCTCTTTTTCCTCCTCCTCGTCTTCGCGGGAGGAGTCCGCCTTGGAGCCATCGGACGATGAGTCTGACAACACTTGGTGCCGGGAACTCCTTCGAGTTCCCGCGGCCTTCTTCTTGGCCTTCTTCTCCGGCACCACGTGAGGTGCCGGAACCAGCAGCCCCGTCAATCGGGCGTCCGCTGGGTCTTCTGGCCAGGGAGTCGGATAGTTAACCTACCCGGACGTCTTTTGCCCGGCCTGTCAAAGGTAAGGGAGTTTAGATCCCGCATAGAGTCAAACTATGGAAAACAAGAGTCCCGTAAATGGCAAAGTAGCTTACCTCGCTGGCTTGACGCTGCGAGCTGTATCCGCGATCTTCGGTAGTGGATGCGGGAGCCTCGGCGCCCTTGAACAGCACCTTCCAGGCATCTTCGTACGTAGTGTCGAAGAGCCTGCTCAAGGTTTGGTGCTATTCCGGATCAAACTCCCACAAGCTGAAGGCCCGTTGTTGGCACGAGAGGATCCGGCGAATGAGCATGACCTGGACTACGTTGACGAGCTTGAGCTTCTTGTTCACCAAGGTTTTGACGCTGGATTGGATCCGGTCAGCTCTTCCAAATTACCCCATGTCAGGCCCGTCTCTTTCCAAGAGGTGAGCCGTGTAGGGAAGCCAGATCGAAATTCGGGGCCCGCCACCCATTTAGGGTCACGCGGCTCGGTGTTGTAGAACCACCCCAATTGCCACCCCTTTATGGTCTCCACGAAGGAGCCCTCAATCCATAAGACATTGGGCATCTTGCCCACCATGGCACCTCTGCACTCCGCTTGGCGGCCGCCCACTACCTTCGGCTTGACATTGAAGGTCTTCAGCCATAAGCCAAAGTGGGGCTGGATGCAGAGGAAGGCCTCGCACACGATGATGAACGCCGAGATGTTGATTACGAAATTCGGGGCCAGATCGTGGAAATCCATGCCGTAGTAGAACATGAGCCCCCGGACTAATGGGTGAAGTGGAAAACCTAGTCCGCGGAGGAAGTGGGTGAGGAACACCACCCTCTCATGGGGCCCGAGGGTGGGGATGAGCTGCCCCTTGTCGGCGAGCCGATGCGCGATGTCGCCGGACAAGTATCCGGCCTTCCGTAGCCTCTTTATGTGACCCTCCATGACGGAGGAGGCCATCCACTTGCCTCCCGCTCCGGACATGGCTGGGGAAGGTTGAGGCGAGATGTGCGGACTTGGGCGCTGGAGCTCGAGTGCGCAGAAATGGATAAGCAAAGGAGGAGGAAGGCGTAGGTAAAAAGGTGGATCCTTATCCCCTTATATGGACGGACGAAACTATGTGTCCCCACCAGCCTGGTAAAACTCTCTTATCTCCCAAGCGCCATAATCAATGGCGCGGTTGGGTTACCCACGGCCGTATTGATGAGAATCCCGGAAAAGGGGACACGATCTCTGCTTTGACAAGACGTGCCAAGGAAACCGCCTCGCTAAACGTGCTGAGGTGGAACAGTAAAAACGATTCGAATAAAGGCTTGGCCATGGTGTGATGTCACGCCACGGAATACGTCAGCAGATTGAATTTGTGTAAATATTATTCTCTCTACGGTGGTATGTGGAACTTATTTTGCAGAGCCGGACACTATCCTTGTGTTCAAAATCTTCTATGAAGTATTCGGAGGAGGAACCCGCCTTGCAATGCCGAAGACAATATGCGCGCCGGACTCGTCGTCATTGAAGCTTGGTTCAGGGGCTACTGAGGGTGTCCCGGACTAGGGGGTGTCTGGATAGCCGAACTATCATCTTCGGTCGGACTCCTGGACTATGAAGATACAAGATTGAAGACTTCGTCCCGTGTCCGGATAGGACTTTCCTTGGCGTGGAAGGCAAGCTTGGCGATACGGATATGTAGATCTCCTACCATTGTAACCGACTCTGTGTAACCCTAACCCTCTTCGGTGCCTATATGAACCGGAGGGTTTTAGTCCGTAGGACGAACAACAATCATACCATAGGTTAGCTTCTAGGGTTTAGCCTCTCTGATCTCGTGGTAGATCTACTCTTGTACTACCCATATCATCAATATCAATCAAGCAGGAGTAGGGTTTTACCTCCATCGAGAGGGCCCGAACCTGGGTAAAAACATCGTGTCCCTTGTCTCCTGTTACCATCCGCCTAGACGCACAGTTCGGGACCCCCTACCCGAGATCCGCCGGTTTTGACATCGACAGTCGTATTTCAAACACACGCACATCTTTGCTTGGGCTTACAAGCAAAGCTAACTTACCCAACTTAGGATAAGGTTTTTTCTCATTGTCTTCACTCGAAAATACAGGATTTGGGTTGAGCATCACATCATTTTTCCGACTTTGTTCACTGGGACCCCACTTGACAGTTCGGTGGTTCCTATGACTGAAGAAATAAGAAAATGAAACTACGAAAGAAACTATGTCTTCACACACCATTGTCTTCAAGCGAATGTCTTCACACGTCATTATCTTCGACATGAATGTCTTCATGAACCACCATTGTCTTCAATGTCTTCATACATTTCTATGGGTCATCTTCGATGGCTAAACCGAATCAATAGGAACTTCTACCTTTGAATCTCACAAACACATTAGTCTCTCAACCACGTTTGTCGTCAATACTCCAAAACCAACTAGGGGTGGCACTAGATGCACTTACACATGGACTTAGGTTCTAGACGCAATCCAAGGCCTTTTGCAATTCTTGAAGAGAAATAAATGTCGACATAAAGTAGTCTTTATTATATTATTCTCCTGAAACCATATACATAGTGGAGAATTCATCATTACATTTTGACTCCTCATGATTTCCTACAACAGTTGAGTCAAGGTTTTCCGATGTCCCAACACCAATATTTGTGTGCACACTCATGCTGGGTCATGGATGAGTCCAACATCCTTTTGTTTTCCTTTGACCGTAGGTTGAAATGTCCACATGAAATTGACCTGTATTTACCGTTTGAGGATTCCTCATCCCCCCTCGATGCTTCTTTAAAGCCTTGTCCTATGTGTCTAGATTCCTCCCACTCTTGAGTGGCCGGGTGGACCTATGGGTCACATCCCCTATCTCTCTTGCACATTTAGTATGCATACATTTTACATTGTGACACTTTCATTCGCACGTGGACATGAGGACTAGATGTCTATGGACATCTCATTCTATTTGCTGATATTCAATGTGGTTCTTATCTCCCCTAATGCTAGAAAAATGTCCTCATCAAAATACAACCAGTGTACCGAGCCATAAATAAGTCCCCTTATAGAGACTTCAGGTACTTTATCTTTGATGGAGTATGGTACCTCACATAGATCCTCATGTCTCTACGAGGGCCCATATTTATACGCTGCGGTGGTGAAATTGGTTCGTATCCAACGCAACAGAAGTATCGCAGATGGGAAATATTTTGATGACTTTCACGTACTAACTGCGAGGGGGAGACCGTATAATATGCAGTTCATCGAATTTGTATATGCAGTACGTAAAACTGCATGCCCCCAACTAAATTTTGGAGATTATAATTCTGTAGGAGCAATCTTGCTATCAACTTATCGTCTAGACAAGTGATTCCACAAGATAATACTGGTTATGTACACAAAGTACCAATATGCTCCACAGCTATGCAATCTAGGCAACTATCATCAAATGCCCACAAACTAAATTTTGTAGCATTATCCATTCTGATGGATTTTAACCCATTCTCGGGATGATTTCCTCTCAAATTAACGATTGGGGCAATCAACTTTCTAAAAACATGGTTCGTTAAGTAAGACACACACTGGAACATCTTGTTAATGCATCCAAAATCATTATGGGATATCTAGATATTCCATATAACGGTTAAATTTGATCACCTATATCTCATGTATAAGAAAATCTAGTTGCCCATCATTTATCTTGAGATAAGATGGCCTCATGATCAATTTCCCTTTTGGCACATATAGTACATATACAATTCAACGGATTTGAAGAATTCCCACTGTTAGATTGCATCTTGTGGAACCTAATAATTTTCTCATCTTCCCAATATACCAGGGAGACCCATGCAACCATGCCATATCTTGAACTTATCAAGATTCTAGAAAATTATCTTATACGCCAAAGGCGTATCCAAATTAATGTATGTATAATACAATCCAGGAGATAAGGAAGACATTTTACTCTAGGATTTTTTCAAATCACTTTTGCTGATTCATGAGCAGGTGGGTTAAGCATAGAAACCATTACGGAGATTCTTAAAACTCTGCAAGGTATGGGTAGAATCTAGATATATCAATGCATCCAAGATTACTATCACTAGTATAAAAAGGTCCATTCGAACCGGTTCGTAAGGGCCATTTGTCCCGGTTCACGAACTGGGACTAAAGGGTCATAACTAAATCCCTCCACCTTTAGTCCCGGTTCGATCGGGAACCGGTACAGATAGGGGTCCATGTGGCCATAGCGGGTTGCCCAGGCAGGAGGACCTTTTGTCCCGGTTGGTGCCACCAACCGGGACCAAAAGGCCTCCACGCGTCAGCAGTTCAGGGGCTGGGTTTGTTTTTTCTGAAAGGGGGGGATGGGGGTTGGGGCTTTTTGTAGGGTTAATTTAGGGGTTTCATATTGAAAGCACAAGTGCTCCCTGGGTGGTTTTGGTAATTAATGTCAACATATCTCTTGTTGGACTAACACTTTTACCTAGTATGTTTCAGATAAGTTCAACAATGAAGTAGCATGGACTAGAGGATGTGGAACCCCTTCAAGATGCTAAGGACAAAGGATTGGCTCAAGCTCAAAGCACAAGACTCTACATTTTTCTATTTTAGTGATCCAAGATCACATTGAGTCTATAGGAAAATCCAATACTATCAAGAGGGGATGAGGTGTTGCTTAATGGCTTGCTTGCTCAAAGTGCTTAGTGATATGCTCCAAAGCTCTCAACTACCTTCTCACATCCACATATGACCCAAACCAAAAGTCCAACTCGGCCCTACCGATTCTTTCCATCCGGTACCACCGCGTTCAGATGTCATAGCCACTGTCACAAACCCTAGTCAAATCGGTCTCACCGATAGGGATCTCGGTCTCACCGTGATGGGATTGTAATCTCTCTGTGTATGTCCATTACCAAAATTGGTCCAACCGAGTTCGTGTAATCGGTCCTACCGAGATTACAGTGCAAACTCTCTGTTCCTCTTCGTAACATTTGGGTCCAACCGAGATGAGTGAATCGGTCCCACCGAGTTTGCGTGACAACCTCTCTGGTTAGCTTATTACCAAAATCGGTCCCACCGAGTTTGTGTAATTGGTCTCACCGAGATTACGTTATGCCCTAACCCTAACCATATCGGTCCCACCGAGTTGACATGTCGGTCCTACCGAAAATCCGAACGGTCACATTATTTGCAAAATCGGTCCGACCGAGTTTGATGATTCGGTCCCACCGAGATTGGTAAGTTGTGTGTAACAGCTAGATTTTGTGTGGAGGCTATATATACATGTAGGATCGAAAGTATGTCTAGAGGGGGGGGGGGTGATTAGACTACTTGACCAAATAAAACTTATCCTTTTCCCAATTTTAGTCTTTGGCAGATTTTAGCTAACTTACCAAAAGTCAAGCAATCTTAACACAATTCAAGCAAGCATGCAAAGAGTATATGAGCAGCGGAAAGTAAAGCATGCAACTTGCAAGAATGTAAATGGAAGGGTTTGGAGATTTCAAACGAAATTGGAGACAAGGATGTTTTTGTCGTGGTTCCGATAGGTGGTGCTATAGTACATCCACGTTGATGGAGACTTCAACCTATGAAGGGTAATGGTTGCACGAGTCCATGGAGGGCTCCACCCATGAAGGGTCCACGAAGAAGCAACCTTGTCTATCCCACCATGGCCGTCGCCCATGAAGGACTTGCCTCACTAGCGGTAGATCTTCACGAAGTAGGCGATCTCCTTGCCCTTACAAACTCCTTGGTTCAACTCCACAATCTCGTCGGAGGCTCTCAAGTGACACCTAACCAATCTAGGAGACACCACTCTCCAAGAAGTAACAAATGGTGTGGTGATGATGAAATCCTTGCTCTTGTGCTTCAAATGATAGTCTCCCCAACACTCAACTCTCTCTCACAGGATTTGGATTTGGTGGAAAGAAGATTTGAGTGGAAAGAAACTTGGGGAAGGCTAGAGATCAAGATTCATATGGTAGGAATGGAATATCTTGGCCTCAACACAAGTGTAGGTGGTTCTCTCTCAGAAAATGCAAGTTGGAAGTGTAGGTTCGTTTTGATGGCTCTCTCCACGAATGAAAAGGAGGTGGAGGGGTATATATAGCCTCCACACAAAATCTAACCGTTACACACCACTTGCCAATCTCGGTGGGACCAAATTGAGAAACTCGGTCGAACCGATTCAGCAAATCTAGTGACCGTTAGGATTTTCGGTGGGACCGACATGCAACTCGGTAGGACCGATATGGTTAGGGTTAGGGCATAACTTAATCTCGGTGAGACCGATTACACAAACTCGGTGGGACCGATTTTGGTAATAAGCTAACCAGAGAGTTGGTCAGGTAAACTCGATGGGACCGGTTTGCTCATTTCGGTGAGATCGAAATGTTATGAAAAGGAAACAGAGATTTTACATTGCAATCTCGGTGACCGATCGCTCATCTCGGTGGTACCAAAATGTTACGAAGGGAAACAGAGAGATTACAATCCCATCTCGGTGAGACCGAGATCCCTATTGGTGAGACCGATTTGCCTAGGGTTTATGGCAGTGGCTATGACATCTAAACTCGGTGGCGCCGGATAGAAAGAATTGGTGGGGCCGAGTTTGACTTTTGGTTTAGGTCATATGAGGATGTGAGAAAGTAGTTGAGGGCTTTGGAGCATATCACTAAGCATTTTGAGCAAGTAAGCCATTAAGCAACACCTCATCCCTCCTTGATAGTATTGGCTTTTCCTATAGACTCAATGTTATCTTGGATCACTAAAATATAAAATGTAGAGTCTTGAGCTTTGAGCTTGAGCCAATCCTTTTGTCCTTGGCATTTTGAGGGGTCCACTTTTCTCATCCATGCCATGCCAATCATGAGCTTTCCTGAAATATTCAACTTGAAATAGCATTAGCTCAATGAGCTATATGTTGTTAGGAATTACCAAAACCACCTAGGTATAGTTGCACTTTCAATCTCCCCCTTTTTGGTAATTGATGACAACATATACATTAAAGCTTAGACAAATGATAATAAGAGTGAAAAACATTGTTGCTTTGAGAACTATGTGAAATGTAAGAGCTCCCCCTAAATGTGTGCATAGTTTAGGATTTGCTTTGGACTGCAAATGCACAATGAGTTAGGATCATGAGTTACTCTTCCATGTCACATACATCTTGGTGGAGCGCTCAAAATGATAATAATTAAATACATGCACTCATTACCAAGCAAAGTGAATGATCATATAGAGATAAAAGGATAATGTCATCCAGCAAGCATTAAGGTAGCATATGATCAAACACATGATCATCCAAGTATCTCACAAAAGCAAAAAGTATCTCAAACAAGCAAATAAAGTTCAACCACCAAAACAAGAGAGAACAAAAGCAACACTCTCTCTCGAAGCCTATGATCTATACATTTTTCTCCCCCTTTGGCAACAAGTTACCAAAAAGTTCATAAAAATGCATAGCACTAAATCGACTCTCAGGCTTGGTCTTCAGGTGGTGGTGTAGAGATGGCTCCTTGGACGAAGACTTCAGTTGATGTGGATGGAGCTGGTGGAGTAGGTGTTGGAGCTGGTTGCACAGAAGCTGTAGCTGGTGCAGATGAAGTTGCCCTGGTGTCTGGAACAGGCACTGCAGCTGATCTCTGGCTCCTGGGCACTCTGGCAAAAGCATCAGTAGTAGTCTTGCCCTTCCTCTCCTGCATGTCATCCTTAAGTTGCTCAACAACTAACTGTATATATCTTAGTGACCTTCACATCCAAGTCATAGAACTTCTGCTCCATGATCCTTTCCAGGCTCTCCTTGTTTTTAGTTAGTGTGGCCAGCCCCTTCTCAATCCTCAGAGTGGAGGCGATCAAGTAGCCAAGCTGATCCTGCTTGCTCTTCAAGAAGTACTGAGATGCCTCATCAATGGTTGGCATCTTTGTAGCCTTTTCAGTCCTTGCCTTCTCCTTCTTTGCTTGTGCTTGCATAGAAGATGGTTCATCTTCATCCATTACCACTGTGTTGTCCTCAAAATCTGGATAGATGGGCATGTGTTCCTTGTCCAAGAGGTATGTGCTTGTGCCCATCTTGGAGTTGATTTGCTCCTAGATCTGTGGGGCATACCCACAACTTCTCTTCTGATCTGCAGCTGTCCTCTTGATAGTTTCCACTTTGAGGCTCATGACCCACTAGTGCAGAACCGGGCAATAGCACCGGTTCGTAAGGCCCTTTAGTGCCGGTTCCATAACCGGCACTAAAGTGTGGGCACTAAAGCCCCCCCCCCCCTTTAGTACCGGTTCAGCATGAACCGGTGCTAAAGGGCAACCACGTGGCATGAGCCAGCTCCGGGGGCCTGGAGCCCTTTAGTACCGGTTGGTAAGACCAACCGGTGCTATAAGGTTTGGGGGGTTTTTAGTTTTATGATTTCTTTTTCATTTAATTTTGTGTTTCCATTTTAATTCTTTTTCGTTTGCTGGTATTTTACGATACTAGACATATATGATTTATTTTTCATTTAATTTCTAGTGGAACCAATCATGCATATATATATCATCAATGTCTCACAAACCACCATATTAATTAATTCACACATACACACATGTATAGCTATATACAATTTCTCCTACATATGCATGTTGCCTTCGGAGCCAGTGGCATTAGCCTAATTGGTGCCTTCAAAGCACGATGAAAATTGGAAGTGGTTTTCATGGGGGCGGTAGCGAGTAATAGTATTCTCCCTTCGGATTTATGACCTGGTCGAGCAAAAATCCCACTATTTCCTCTTGAAGTGCTTCTACGCGCTCCGTTTCTAGGAGCTTCTCCCGCACCTCTTTGAACTGTTAAGAAGGAGATCAATATGCATGTGTATTAGTTGTGTGACTAGATATCGATAATGGTGTAAAAATTGTGAATAGTGTTCTAACAAGCGTACCCATTCCTGTCTTTGAGATCTGCTCCTTTCGGACGCCATCATGCGAATGTTCTCGCAAACGCAGAATGCACACAGATCAGTCCGCTGTGCCTGCTTCAGGGCCTTTACGAGAATGGAATTTGATCAGATAATAATTAATCAAGCATTATATTTAAAGAGATGGCAGCTAGCTAGCTAGCTAGTACTACTTAATTACTTACCTTGGGTCGAAACCATTTAAGCTTTTTTTTCCATTCGCCTTCCGTGACGCTGATGAACCTTGCCCAAGCCCTGCCCGTCGACAAAGAAAATGAATAAAGGGGTTATTAAATAGTTCATATCATGAAATGATGAACTAAATAGGCCAAGATATATAGTTAATAATGATTGAAATTACCTGTTGACTATCCCAAACAAGATGTTATAGTCAGTATTTGCTTTGAGTAGTGAGTCCAGTATTTCAACTGTTCCGGCGTCAACTTTAATGATACACAAGATCCAGTGAAATCTGCATGCACACACGTTTGCATGTCTTAATTAAGCAGGCATATGTAAGCAAAAACATGTAGCTAGCTAGTAGGCAAAAACAGAGAATTTGTAGTACAAGACAGTGTGACTCACTGGAAGTCGTAAGGAAGTAGTATATCTTCATTGTATTTGAGGCGCTTCAAGAACTATAGCATGTTGTCCTCTACGTCCTTTTCATGATGTGGATTTAATAGCCATGTGTATTCATTAACGGTGTTTGGGTCAATGAACCCAATGCCAAAGCGTCCACCTTTTCTCATTTCATACATCTTCATCCTGCATAATACCACAGAAAAGAATATAGTGAGGATAATTACAGGTAATGATTGATCAAAAGGATCACTACAGCTAGCTTGAGACTTAAATTACAGAAAGAAATCACTTACAGACAATAGGAACTGACGATAGATTTGTTGAGTGCGTCTTGATTGTATAACTGAAATAGTTCAGAATACTCAACGGACAGAGCTTTCTCATGGAAGTAATGCTCCTCCTTGACATTCACCATGAGGGACTCTCGATTGGAAATCTTGGTAATGTTCATGTACCATTGATGCAATTCATACATTCTCGTTGGGAGGTTCTTGACCTTGTCTGGCTCGACCAAAGGTTGGCCCCGGACATATTTCCATTTTATTTCATCCTCTGTAATCACAGGCATGGGCTCGATCTCGAGGAGTTGTCCAACAGTGATGTTGAGAACTTCAGCCTGCATTATATGGTCCTTGGTTATTACCACATTGCCCACCTTGGGAACGTAAACTGTTTGCCCACAATAGTATTGTGCGCGCGTACTGTCACGTGTTGTTGGCACAACAAGCGAGGGGATCGATTGTGCTGCCTGTTCTCCCAGCTTGGGAATGGTTTTCCTACATTTTTTGACAGCTGCTTGTTGTTTGCTCGATCCCGAGCTCGCCTCCTTACGTAGACGTGCTCGATTTAACTTCCTGATGTGGCTCTCATAGTCTGTGTCAACAGGCTTGGGAGCTGGTGGTTGAGCCATACGAATGAAGTGGTCAATTGTTTCCTCAGGCACTTTCTCCCTTGGGAGCTGGTGTTTATTCTTGACCGTTCCTTAGCTAATTCCAAATCCTTGAATTTCACGAAATCGTCCCAATGAGCACGTTGATTCTCTAGTGTTCCCTCGAATACTGGAGTCTTCCTTCCTCCCTTGACGTACCTGTCCCATTCACGATTCTTGTGGTTCTTGAATGCAACCGCCATCTTCCTAAGAGCAGCGTCCTTGACTTTCTGCACATCTGCTTCTGTGAAATGACCTGGTAGGGTGAAATGTTCCATGAGAGTATCCCAAAGGAGATCTTTTTGTTTCTTGTCGACAAAAGTAACATCTGGACGTGGCTTTGTTGGCTCTCTCCATTCTTGAAGTTTGATCGGGAGTTAGTCCTTCACAAGAACTCCGCACTGACGAACGAACTTGTCCGCAATCTTCTTAGGCGCTAATGGTTCGCCACTAGGTCTGACTGCCTCGATATTGTACTTTACGCCCTCCTTCAACTTTTTGTTCGGGCCTCATTTCGTCCTTTTGCCTGAAGATTTGCTCGATCTGGATGGCTGAAAGAACAAAGTTCGATTCGTTAATATATCTTCAAGTCATTTATAACATGTGATGATTACCAGATGCCCGCTTATATAAATATATATACCTTGCCGGTCTTTGTTGTTTCAGGATCAACATGTTCTTCGTCATCGTCATAATCGTAGTTCATGACTTCATCAATTCGGTCATCGCGATCGAATATCATATCACCCTCTCCGGTGTTGTTTAGAAATTCGGAGCCGTCATAATCTTCTTCATTCAGATCATCATTTGGCTCGCGTATCATATCGAACATGGTCTGTTCTCCCTCTCTGTTGGTATTGTCTGCCATAGCTTTTATTTAACTAATCCAAAAGAAATATAAAAGAATTTAGTATTCAAATTACATCGTCTCGAATAATAGATATAATTCGAATACATCGTCTAGAATAATAGATATAATCTCGAATACATCGTCTCAAATAATATATAATATTGAATAGTACATCACTGGCTAGGTAGCTAATTAAAGATCGAATACTACAGAAGAATCTAGGACACTCGCGGTTCCTGCGGCGCGGGTGGTGGACACCAAAAGAGAAGGAACCCTCACAGGATCATAGCTGAACTGAGATCCCTGAAGAAACTGCCGGGTATTGGAGAACCTGCCGCCCTCTAACGCAACCATGTAGCGATGGACGTGCTCGTCCTCCTCCCTGACACGGCGACGTACCACCTCCGGCGGAGCCGGGTCCCTCCGCACCGAAACTGGCCCACGCGAACGCCACCAAATGAGATCAGGGTCGACGACGGGACCCGGGGCCGGGTTCCGCATCAAGCGGTGCGCCCCTCCAAGCAGCACCTCCCAGTGCCAGCTCGGCGGAGCCCAGTCCCGGACGTGGGTCAGCCGGACGTCGTCGCGGACGGGTCGACGGCGAGGATGCGTGCCGGGCATCGTCGAGAACAAATACTAGCTATATGCCCGCAAAAAGTAACATTTTTTTAATGATTGGATTTCGATAACTAAAATTTCTAACATTTCTATATAACACTAGTTATGCTATCATTGCATATGTCAAAAATCTATATACTATTTCATACTAATTAAGCATCTAACACTAAAAACAGAAAACACAACTTCTATACATCCATTAAAAACTGAAAAACAACATTATACAAAAAATTTCCATACTAATTAAACACAAATTATATCCATCTAACATGCATTCATACATATATAATAGTGAACAAATAATAATCTAAATAATCTAAACTAATTAAACATACAAAATACGAATATACTAATATATACATGCATTAATTCATACATATGTACGTGTGTGTGTGTGTGTGTGTTCATCATGCTTGTGTGTGTGTGTGTATGGGCTCGGGGAGGGGCGGCGCCCATGGTGGCCGCCGGGGGCGAGGGAGAGGGGTTAGAGGGGGAGAGCTCACAGCGGGGCGACG
>NC_041389.1:644177198-644265337 GCF_002162155.2 Triticum dicoccoides
GGTGACGGGCCGGGGCGTGATGCGGGGGCGGCGATGCGGGGACGGCGCGACGGGGACGGGCCCGGGGCGGCGACGGAGACAAGGGCGGCGACGGGGACGGGGGCGGCGACGGCGATGGCGTCGATCGATCGGGGCGCGCGGGCGGTGCTTCAATGGGGAAACAGAGGAAGAAACAGAGGGAGAATGAAATTTTCGTAAGTGTTGTATATATAGAAGGCACCTTTAGTACCGGTTGGAGCCACCAACCGGTACTAAAGGCCTGTTTTGGCCAGGCCAAGCGGCGGGAACCGCACCCCCTTTAGTGCCGGTTGGTGGCTCCAACCGGTACTAAAGGCCCCCCTTTAGTACCGGTTGGTGCCACGACCCGGTACTAAAGGGGGTGCGCTGGCGCAGGTGCGGTGCGGCAAGTTTAGTCCCACCTCGCTAGCCGAGGGGCGACCGCACTGGTTTCTAAACCCCCTTGCGGTCGCTCTCTCGAGCTCCTCTCCAAAGCAGGCCTACTGGGCCTACGTGTTCTTTGCTGCCCTGTGGGCCCACTTGGCCTTTGCGGGCCTGCATCCTAGCCCAACAACAGGTTGGGTTTCTAGTCGTATGCAGGCCGCTTTGGCCTAGTAGGCGGGCTTTTTTATTTTTTTTTGCTTTTTTTTATTTTTGTGTTGTTTTTTGTGTATTTAGAGTTTCTTTGTGAATATTTTTGCTTTAGGTACAAAAAATTACAAACTTTCTGTTAGTGCCCGTAGTTTTCAAATTTGAATAGTTTAAATTTTGAATTATTTGAAATTAGTGTGAATCACTAGTTTGTGAATAACTTAACTTTAAAAATCAGTAAAGGCATGAAAGAATTTGTTTGCACATAAAATTTCTTCACGTTTCAAATGCCAAAACACATAACTACCCTAACTATTACAGAGATTCCCCTCTGGGTGTGAAACACAGAAGAAAGTGATGATAGTGAAGCCGATCACATCCCAGATCTTTGGGTGTGAAACTTTTTCTTCGCGTGTGTCCCTTTGCGCCGAAACCATGGAAAATCTTCATCATTTAACGGGATGCTCGGGTCAATATTCACTGTGAATGGAGCAATTTCATCAAACTTTTCATAATCTTCTGACTTGTCTGTCTTGTCATCCACTCCCACGATGTTTCTCTTCCCAGAAAGAACTATGTGCCGCTTTGGCTCATCGTACGATGCATTTGCTTCCTTATCTTTTCTTTTTCTTGGCTTGGTAGGCATGTCCTTCACATAGAAAACCTGTGCCACATCATTGGCTAGGACGAATGGTTCGTCTGCATACGCAAGATTGTTGAGATCCACTGTTGTCATTCCGTACTGCGGGTCTTCCGTTACCCCGCCTCGTGTCATATTGACCCATTTGCACCGAAACAAAGGGACCTTTAAACCACGTATAGTCAAGTTCCCATATGTCCTGTATATAACCATAATATGTTTCCTTTCCCATCTTGGTTTCTGCATCAAAGCGGACACCACTGTTTTGGTTGGTGCTCTTCTTATCTTGGGCGATCGTGTAAAATGTATTACCATTTATCTCGTACCCTTTGAAAGTCATTATATTCGAAGATGGTAACTGGGACAGCAAGTACATGTCATCTTCAATAGAGGTGTCATGCATGGTACGTGTCTGCAACCAGCTGGCGAAACTCCTGGTTTGTTCACGTGTAATCCAGTCATCAGACCGCTCCGGGTGTTTGGAGCGTAGCAAATTATTGTGTTCATCCATATACGGAGCCACCAAGGCGGAATTCTGTAGAACTGTTAGTGTACTTCAGTGAGAGAATGTCCGTCCATACATATTATTTGTTCCCCTCCTAGCGTGCCTTTTCCATCCAGTCTGCCCTTATGCCGCGATTCAGGAACACTAATCGGCTTAAGGTCAGGAATAAAGTCAATACAAAACTCAATGACCTCCTCATTTTGATGGCCCTTGGATATGCTTCCTTCTGGCCTAGCACATTATGAACATAATTCTTTAAGACTCCCATGAACCTCTCAAAGGGGAACATATTGTGTAGAAATACAGGACCCAAAACGTTAATCTCTTCGCATAGGTGAACTAGGATGTGCGTCATGATGTTGAAGAAGGATGGTGGGAACACCAACTCGAAACTGACAAGACATTGCACCAAATCATTCTGTAACCTTGGTATGATTTCTGGATCGATTACCTTCTGAGAGATTGCATTGAGAAATGCACATAGCTTCACAATGGCTAATCGAACGTTTTCCGGTAGAAGCCCCCTCAATGCAACCGGAAGCAGTTGCGTCATAATCACGTGGCAGTCATGAGACTTTAGGTTCTGGAACATTTCTCTGCCATCTTTATTATTCCCTTTATATTCGACGAGAAGCCAGACGGTAGCTTAATACTGAGCAGACATTCAAAGAAGATTTCCTTCTCTTCTTTGGTAAGAGCGTAGCTTGCATGACCCTGATGTATGCCGTCTTCTCCGTGCATACGTTGCTGGTCCTCCGTGCCTCAGGTGTATCTTTTGTCTTCCCATACACGCCCAAGAAGCCAAGCAGGGTCACGCAAAGATTCTTCGTCACGTGCATCACGTCGATTGCAGAGCGGACCTCTAGGTCTTTCCAATATGGCAGGTCCCAAAATATAGATTTCTTCTTCCACATGGGTGCGCGTCCATCAGCGTCCTTCGGAACAAGTTGTCCGCCAGGACCCTTTCCAAATATCACCTTCAAATCCTTGACCATATCATGTACATCAGCACAAGTACGGTGGCGAGGCTTCGTTCGGTGATCCGCCTCACCTTTGAAATGCTTGCCTTTCTTTCTTACGGGATGCCTGCTCGGAAGAAATCGACGATGTCCTAGGTACACATTCTTCTTACAACTATTCAAATATATACTGTCGGTATCATCCAAACAGTGCGTGCATCCGCGGTATCCCTTGTTCGTCTGTCCTAACAGGTTACTGAGAGCAGGCCAATCATTGATGGTCACGAACAGCAACGCCTTAGGTCAAATTCTTCCCCCATGTGCTCATCCCACGCACGTACACCTGTTCCATTCCACAGTTGTAAGAGTTCTTCAACTAATGGCCTTAGGTACACATCAATGTCGTTGCCGGGTTGCTTAGGGCCTTGGATGAGCACTGGCATCATAATGAACTTCCGCTTCATGCACAACCAATGAACTTCCGCTTCATTGAATGGATGGGGGCCTGCAAATCTTGACAAATTTGGGGCAACTTCCGCTTCATGCACAACCAATGAACTTCCGCTTCATTGAATGGATGGGGGCCTGCAAATCTTGACAAATTTGGGGCAAATTTTGTGATGAACTCGAGAGGAAGAAGGGAAGAACAGAGGAGAGGGAGAGGGGAAAGGGGGAAGAATAGAGTGCGGGTGGACGAAGGGTTTATATAGGACGACCTTTAGTATCGGTTCGTGCCACGAACCGGTACTAAAGATGCTGGAAGGGCCCCACTCTGACAACATCCTGCCACCACTTTCTTTAGTACAGGTTCGTGGCACGAACCGGTGCTAAAGGTTCGCCACGACCGGTACTAAAGAGCTCCTCCCGCCTAACCGTTGGAACCGGCACTAATGGACACATTAGTGCCGGTTCTGTTACAAACCGGGACTAATGTGTCTCACATTTGACCCTTTTTCTACTAGTGACCTTGAACTTGTGAGGCACTTCAAATATGTGAAGTAGGTTGATGGCATGGCCTCTGATAATCTTGTGATCTCCAGACTTAGGCAAAAGAGTGTGCCTGAGGATCCAGTTGATTGTTGGCAATCCTGACAGAAGGTAATGCACTGATCCAAACTTGTGCGTCTTAACAGCAGCATCTGGGATCTCTTTGTACATGTGTGCCATGGAGTTGTGATCCTTCTTCTTCTTGGCATAGACATCCAAGTCATCCTCATTGTCCTTACGTGCATTCATCAACTTTGCCCATTCTTCAACTGATGATTGGTACCTAGTACCTTTAGACATCCAGACAATCTTTCCATCTGGGTAGAAGTGAGCTGTGGAGTAGAACTGCATAATAAGCTCATCATTCCACTTTGTGAGCTTCTTCCCAACAAAGTCATCCACTCCACAAGCATTGAAACTATCATACACCCCTGGATAATGCTCTTCATTTTTCCTGATGTACTCCCAGTCTACCCATCTCATATCACAGATAATTGGCTACTTGTCAAGCAGCACTGTCTCATAGAAGTCCTGTTGTTCCTTTGTGTGGAACCTGTAGTCCACATCAATTCTCCTCCTGACTACATAGGGATCAGACAATCTCCACTGCCTGAGTCCTGCATCCTTTCTCAGCTCCATATCCTCAGCTACAGGGTGAACATCATTGTGATCTGGAATTTTGGGCTTCAACTTTCTCAAGACATGTTCCTCATCATCTTCTTCTTCAATAGCAGCTTCAGGCACTGGGGCCTTGTTCTTCTCTCCAGCAGGAATGTTCCTTGTATTCCTCTTGGGTGCATATTTGGGCCTTGGAGCAGCTGCCTTAGGAGCTTCTTTGGGCTTTGATGAAGCAGCCCCTGACCTGATGGCATCACCCATAAGCTTTTGAGCTTTGGGTGCTGGTGCAGCAACCTCTTCCTCTTCTTCTTCTTCCATCATGGAAGGCTTTCCAACAACCCTGGCCATGGTCTTCTTGACCCTTTCCTTCCTGTTCTTTCCTTCTGCAACATCCTCTTTAGGTTCAGATTCCAAAGGTACGTGAGTAGAGGCTCTAGCCTTAGACATGGAAATTCTTTTGGCAGGTGCTTTGGTCTTCATACCAGGCTTAGTGGCAGCAGCTGTGCCATACTCCTTCTTGAGCACCTTCTTCTTGGAAGTGGCCTCATCCTCAATAGCCACATAGTCTTCATCCTCAGAATTTGAGGTTCTCTTCTTTCTGGCCCTGGTGGCTGCTTTGGGTAAGTTGCTGGGTGTGCTCCTGCTACCCTCATCATAGCTGCTAGAGGGACTAGTGCCCTCACTCATGTGAACCTACTCCTCAGACTTGTTCTGACTGTCACTTTGATCAGACATGTTGCAAACACTGAAAGCAGATCCTGTGAATAGATATAGATGAGGTAGAGTAGATGAGCATCACAAAATACAGAGGTTTTTGCAAAAGAATGAGTCAAAAACTTAGTTTTAGTTTTCCACAGAAAGCATTTCGGATCTACTGATTTGTAAACTCGGTGATACCGAAGTAGCTTTTGGAACCTAAACTAGTGAACTCGGTCAGACCGAGTCACAGTTCAGTGGCACCGAGACTGCTAGGGTTTCACAAAGTCCTGAACTTGGTCACACCGATTTGCAATTCTCGGTCAGACCGAGAATCACATGTGCAATGGCCTTAGCCGAATCGGTGGAACCGAGTTCTACAGCTCGGTTGGTCCAAGATGGTTTCGGCGGAAACCTAACCCTAAATTTTCAATTCACATCTAATCGACAGAGTGTCTTCGGTGGATAAGATGATCTGAATCGTGGCAAGATTAATGGCAAAACAATGTGCTAGGAATTCGGAGTTAGTAATAGCACAAAGATCAAGTCCATACCCTAGTTCGATGATGGACTTGCTACAACGGCAACGGCAGAGACGAATTCCATTGACGGCGGCGGAGACCAGCGGCGGGAGGTAGCTGGCGACGAGGAGGATGATCCAGTGACCCAGGGAGGCAGAGCAGGCTGAGCGCGGGCGAAAGAGTTCGGAGAAATTTCCAGAATTTGACCCGTGGATATATATAGACTGACCCTGTTGGTGTGACCGAGTGGAACAACTCGGTGGCACCGAGATGCATAACTGCAAGCAGTTACAGCAACTCGGTGTGACCGAAACGTTCAAATCGGTTGCACCGAGATTGAAAACCTAGATCGACTTAGTGATCTCGGTATGACCGAAATGGAAGAATCGGTCAGACCAAAACGCACAAAGAAGTTTTGGAAGTTTAAGTCTATGATGAATCGGGGACTCCGAGTGCTCCTCACACAGTTTGGTTCAAATCTGACTTGATCAAATTTTGTGATGTAGCATGAATAGAGTTTGAGACAAGAAAAACATAGATAGCTAGAGAAGGTTCTTAGGCATTCTTGTCCATCCACTTGGCAAAAGAAAAAGGAACCAAACAATCAAAACAACAAGTGGATGTCCTCGAATGAGTAAACTACGCAACCAATATGCTCACATAATAAAATGGCAAATGAAATATGTGGCAAAGCATGCACAACCAATTCTAGAATCTATCAAACAATTGGCGATGACTAGGTCATCTATATATGAGTATATTGACTTAGGAGTCAAATGAGAACATTTGATCATAGGTCATACTCATCGTTTAAGCTCAAGTGGGGTTACCACTTTTACATAATGCATTGTTGTGTTCACACCATTAGAGTTGCTTTGACTCAATTCTTAGAGTAAAGCTCCCCCTAGATGTGATATCCCCCCTTAAGAGGGATGAACTAACCTTTGGTTTTGTCGATGATGACTTCATGTAGGTGTTGAAGATGAGGATGCTCAATGTTGATGTAGATCATTTGGAGCAATCCTTTGGAGTGAGTTGCACTTTCAATACCTACACGGGTTAGTCCCACAAGGCACAAACAAGGATATCCATAGACATAGAGTGATGCACACACAAGATGATGTCTATGAAAGCATTAGGTTACCTTGTCCCTTGTCTTACCAACAAGAGGGTTTGTGACTCCTTGAACTAGTGCAAGATGTGGAAGTTGATTGCACTTGTTCTTGCCAAAATGATATGAGTGAAATATGTTGGTGGAGTCACCCTCAAGAACTCTCTAGTTCTTCTTCTTCGGGATCCACATCATCTTGATGGGAATCCTTGGAGTTGTAGTCGTACTTGATGAAGTAGAACTTGATGTAGTCTTGGGAACCCACGTGACCAAGGCCTTAGGAGCTTCTTCAAATGCATCAATCTCCTCTTGAAGCTTATCCTTGCCTTTTTGCTTGTGGTCTTGTGGTGGAAGATCATCTTGAGCTTGTGTCCCTTTGAAGGAAGTAGGATCATACTTCTCTTGTTGAGGAACAAATTTCGTCTTGGGATATTGATCTTCTTCCCACTCAACTCCATTGGCATTGAACTTTCGTTCAAAACCAACACCTTGGTTCTTCTGGTGCCTTCCTTGCTTGCGTACAATTTCCTCGAATTGCTTACTCCCGGCAAGGCTCTTGTAAACACCTTTCTCTATAATTCCCTTCAATAAGTTATTTTATTGCTCAAGTGTAACTTGGCTAAGAGAATCATTAGTGAAATCAAGAGAACTTCTAGAAGCAACAACATTTGATTTAGCATGATTGTTGTTACTACTAGAGGAAGAATCCTTCTTGTTCTTGTTACTAGACTTAACTTGAGGCATGTAAGTAGATAAGAGTAAATGCTTGGCAATGTAAGAAGAACTTTTCTTACAAAGATCATCATTGATTGCCTTTAAGAACTCATGCTCTTGCTCAAGGTTGAGCTTTCCAAAGCGTAACTTCTCATGAGTCCTTAAAAGTTCTCGATGATCTTCTAAGGTAGTTTCATGAGCTAACTTAAGAGTCTTTAGTTCTTTAGTTAGAAGCTCAATCTTCTCCTTATCATTATCATTCATTTTATCTTGATTAGCATGATTAATTGACGTTTCATCATAGTATTCATCACTAGAGTTGTCAACAAGTAAATCATCATCACCTAACAAGTCATCTTCATCACTATTGAAATCAACATACTCGGGGTGTGATACCTTTGGGCCTTTAGCCATGAAGCATCTTCCAAGTCCTTCATTTGGTGAATCAAATATGTTGTAGGAGTTGGTTGACACAAGTTCTAGACCGGCAACACCTTCATCTTGAATATATTCGGAGTCGGAGTGCTAGCTTCTCTCGGAGTGAGAGTCGGAGCCGGATACCCATTCACCAACATGAGCTTGATGTCTTCGTTTTGTGTAGCTGCTTGATGACTTGTCCTTCCTTTCCGAATCCTTGCTTCTCCGGGATGTTCTTCGTTCATAATGATCATCTCTAACGATCATCTCTACTCCTTCTCTCTCTTGGTGGTGATTCCTCTCTTCTACTTCTCCTCTTAGGTGATTCTTCTCTTCTTTTGTAGGGTGTCGTACACTCATTGGAATAGTGTCTGAGTCTTCCACAATTGTAGCAATTACGCTCTCGACTAGAAGATCTTTTTTCATTGTAGGACCTTGACTTGGAGCTTCTCTCTTTGCTTCTACTCTTGTAAAACTTGTTGAAGTTCTTCACCATTAGGTTCTATTCTTCATTGAAGGTCTGTTTCTCACCTGATGATGTGGCAGCTTCACATGAGGCTTTGTAAGCACCACTTGACTTGTTGTGAAGTTCCTCCTTATCCTTGAGTGACATCTCATGAGAAACAATTCTTCCAATGACTTCCATTGGCTTGAGATCTTTGTAATTGGGCATCATTTGGATCAATGTGCACACGGTATCATATTTTCCGTCCAAAGCTCTTAGGATCTTCTTGATGATGAATTTGTCGGTCATCTCTTCACTTCCTAAGCCGGCAATCTCATTTGTGATAAGAGCAAGCCTAGAGTACATTTCAGCGACACCTTCACCATCCTTCATTTTGAACTTGTCAAGCTGACTTTGAAGCACATCTAACTTGGATTCCTTGACGGAGTTGGTACCTTCATGAATATCAATCAAAATATCCCAAATTTCCTTTGCATTCTCAAGATGGCTGATTTTGTTGAATTCTTCGGGGCACAATCCGTTGAAGAGTATATCACAAGCTTGAGCGTTGTATTGCAGCATCTTCAACTCTTCCGCGCTAGCTTCGCGTTTAGGTTCTCTCCCATCAGTGATTTCACCTTGCAAGCCAATACACACAATAGCCCAAACGGCGGGGTTATGTCCAAGAATATGCATTTTCATCTTATGCTTCCAACTAGCAAAATTAGTACCATCAAAGTAAGGACCTCTACGATGATAGTTTCCCTTGCTAGATGCCATACTCTCGTAGGTTGTGAAACCAGGGCTAAGACTACTAAAAGCTATGGAAATCAAAGCAAATGGAGACCAAGGCTCTGATACCACTTGTAGGATCGAAAGTATGTCTAGAGGGGGGGTGATTAGACTACTTGACCTAATAAAACTTATCCTTTTCCCAATTTTAGTCTTTGGCAGATTTTAGCTAACTTACCAAAAGTCAAGCAATCTTAACACAATTCAAGCAAGCATGCAAAGAGTATATGAGCAGCGGAAAGTAAAGCATGCAACTTGCAAGAATGTAAAGGGAAGGGTTTGGAGAATTCAAACACAATTGGAGACACGGATGTTTTTGTCGTGGTTCCGATAGGTGGTACTATCGTACATCCACATTGATGGAGACATCAACCCACGAAGGGTAACGGTTGCGCGAGTCAACGGAGGGCTCCACCCACGAAGGGTCCACGAAGAAGCAACCTTGTCTATCCCACCATGGCCGTCGCCCACGAAGGACTTGCCTCACTAGCGGTAGATCTTCACGAATTAGGCAATCTCCTTGCCCTTACAAACTCCTTGGTTCAACTCCACAATCTTGTCGGAGGCTCCCAAGTGACACCTAGCCAATCTAGGAGACACCACTCTCCAAGAAGTAACAAATGGTGTGTTGATGATGAACTCCTTGCTCTTGTGCTTCAAATGATAGTCTCCCCAACACTCAACTCTCTCTCACAAGATTTGGATTTGGTGGAAAGAAGCTTTGACTGGAAAGAAACTTGGGGAAGGCTAGAGATCAAGATTGATATGGTAGGAATGGAATATCTTGGCCTCAACACAAGTGTAGGTGGTTCTCTCTCAGAAAATGCAAGTTGGAAGTGTAGGTTCGTTCTGATGGCTCTCTCCACGAATGAAGAGGAGGTGGAGAGGTATATATAGCCTCCACACAAAATCTAACCGTTACACACAACTTGCCAATCTCGGTGGGACCGAATTGAGAAACTCAGTCGGACCGATTTAGCAAATCTAGTGACCGTTAGGATTTTCGGTGGGACCGACATGCAACTTGGTTGGACCGATATGGTTAGGGTTAGGGCATAACGTAATCTCGGTGAGACCGATTACACAAACTCGGTGGGACCTATTTTGGTAATAAGCTAACCAGAGAGTTGGTCAGGTAAACTCGGTGGGACCGGTTTGTTCATTTGGGTGAGACCGAAATGTTACAAAAAGGAAACAAAGAGCTTACATTGCAATCTCGGTGGGACCGATCGCTCATCTCGGTGGTACCGAAATATAGAGAGATTACAATCCCATCTCGGTGAGACCGAGATCCCTATCGGTGAGACCGATTTGCCTAGGGTTTATGGCAGTGGCTATGACATCTAAACTCGGTGGCGCGGGATAGAAAGAATTAGTGGGGCCGAGTTTGACTTTTGGTTTAGGTCATATTTAGGATGTGAGAAAGTAGTTGAGGGCTTTGGAGCATATCACTAAGCATTTTGAGCAAGTAAGCCATTAAGAACCACCTCTCCCTCCTTGATTGTATTGGCTTTTTCTATAGACTCAATGTGATCTTGGATCACTAAAATATAAAATGTAGAGTCTTGAGCTTTGAGCTTGAGCCAATCCTTTTGTCCTTGGCATTTTGAGGGGTCCACTTTTCTCATCCATGCCATGCCAATCATTGATCTTTCCTGAAATATTCAACTTGAAATAGCATTAGCTCAATGAGCTATATGTTGTTAGGAATTACCAAAACCACCTAGGGATAGTTGCACTTTCATTCTCCCCCTTTTTGGTAATTGATGACAACATATAGATTAAAGCTTCGACAAATGATAATAAGAGTGAAAAACATTGTCGCTTTGAGAACTATGTGAAATGTAAGAGCTCCCCCTAAATGTGTGCATAGTTTAGGATTTGCTTTGGACTGCAAATGCACAATGAGTTAGGATCATGAGTTACTCTTCCATGTCACATACATCTTGGTGGAGCGGTCAAAATGATAATAATTAAATACATGCACTCATCACCAAGCAAAGTGAATGATCATATAGAGATAAAAGGATAATGTCATCTAGCAAGCATTAAGGTAGCATATGATCAAACACATGATCATCCAAGTATCTCACAAAAGCATAAAGTATCTCCAACAAGCAAATAAAGTTCAACCACCAAAACAAGAGAGAACAAAAGCAACTCTCTCTCTCTCTCTCTCTCTTGAAGCCTATGATCTATACATTTTTCTCCCCCTTTGGCAACAAGTTACCAAAAAGTTCATAGAAAATGCATAGCACTAAATCGACTCTCAGGCTTTGTCTTCAGGTGGTGGTGTAAAGATGGCTCCTTGGACAAACACTTCAGTTGATGTGGATGGAGCTGGTGGAGTAGGTGCTGGAGCTGGTTGCACAGAAGCCATTTGTTCCTGCATTCTTTTTGATCCAGCTCCACTGAATGATTCTTGTCCTCTACCAGCATCACATTCAACTTGCTGCTTTGTTCTGTGACTCAAGGACCAAACCCATTTGTAACAAATATTCAGAAGAACCCTTCTTGGAAATTGATGTCAAAGGGGGAGAGAGATATCACATCAAAGCTTAATCATACCTATAGGGGGAGAGAATACTCAAGGGGAGAAAGAGTAATCATCAAGGACCCCAGATGCTTGGTGTTCAAGAGGACAGAAGTCACATGTCTTCAAGAGGGGAAAGACATGTTCATATTTGTTTGTTTGCATTAGCTCTATTTTTTTCTTTGAGCTCTGATTTTCTGTTCCCTATCTTCTCCCAGTATCCCATGCTAGATTCAGGGGGAGCAAGACATCTAAGGGAAGGAAATCCTTAAATTCATTGCACATCTTTACCTTTGGGGACATGTCTATAGTCAATGTGGTACTTAGTACTCACTCTACATGTCATCCCAGTCTTGGTTCTCTTGTGGTTTCTTTTGTTTGCTCTGGCTAGTAGGTGTATCTGTGTTATCTAACCTTGTTTACGCAGGTTCATTCCATCCTAAGCCAACTCAAGACCACAAGGTAAGTATATGCATCACAAGCATGTGTATGAGGAGTTCTTGCTGATGTACATACTGTTTGCAAGAAGGACTCATGAGCATGAAGGTACATTTCCCATATTTGCATCTTTTGCTCTGATGCATATAGCCAAGATACATGTAACACATTGCTTACTCTGTCATGCTTATGCATTCACACGCTCCTATGTTCCATATTTACATAATTGCATACATGGGGGGAGCCTATGCATGTTACATGTCTTTCCAAAGCTTTACTTGCTATTCTCTATATCTTTATCTAAAGCTTTGATGTATGTTGTCATCAATTACCAAAAAGGGGGAGATTGAACGCACAAGTGCTCTCTGGGTGGTTTTGGCAATTAATGTCAACATATCTCTTGTTGGACTAACACTTTTACCTAGTATGTTTCAGATAAGTTCAACAATGAAGTGGCATGGACTAGAGGATGTGGAACCCCTTCAAGGTGCTAAGGACAAAGGATTGGCTCAAGCTCAAAGCACAAGACTCTACATTTTTCTATTTTAGTGATCCAAGATCACATTGAGTCTATAGGAAAATCCAATACTATCAAGAGGGGATGAGGTGTTGCTTAATGGCTTGTTTGCTCAAAGTGCTTAGTGATATGCTCCAAAGCCCTCAACTACCTTCTCACATCCACATATGACCCAAACCAAAAGTCCAACTCGGCCATACCGATTATTTCCATCCGGTGCCACCGAGTTCAGATATCATAGCCATTGTCACAAACCCTAGTCAAATCGGTCTCACCGATAGGGATCTCGGTATCACCGAGATGGGATTGTAATATCTCTGTGTATGTCCATTACCAAAATCGGTCCAACCGAGTTCGTGTAATCGGTCCTACCGAGATGACAATGCAAACTCTCTGTTCCTCTTCGTAACATTTCGGTCCAATCGAGATGAGCGAATCGGTCCCACCGAGTTTGCCTGACCAACTCTCTGGTTAGCTTATTATCAAAATCGGTCCCACCAAGTTTGTGTAATCGGTCTCACCGAGATTAGTTATGCCCTAACCCTAACCATATCGGTCCCACCGAAAATCCTAACGGTCACATTATTTGCTAAATCGGTCTGACCGAGTTTGACGATTCGGTCCCACCGAGATTGGTAAGTTGTATGTAACGGCTAGATTTTGTGTGGAGGCTATATATATACCCCTCCACCCACTCTTCATTCGTGGAGAGAGCCATCAGAACGTGCCTACACTTCCAACATACATTTTTTGAGAGAGAACCACCTACACTTGTGTTGAGGTCAAGATATTCTATTCCTACCATATGAATCTTGATCTCTAGCCTTCCCCAAGTTGCTTTCCACTCAAACTTCCTTCCACAAAATCCAAATCCTGAGAGAGAGAGAGTTGAGTGTTGGGGAGACTCTCATTTGAAGCACAAGAGCAAGGAGTTCATCATAAACACACCATTTTTTACTTCTTGGAGAGTGGTGTCGCATAGATTGGCTAGATATCACTTGGGAGCCTCCGACAAGATTGTGGAGTTGAACCAAGGAGTTTGTAAGGGCAAGGAGATCGCCTACTTCGTGAAGATGTACCCTAGTGAGTCAAGTCCTTCGTGGGCGACGACCATGGTGGGATAGACAAGGTTGCTTCTTCGTGGACCCTTCGTAGGTGGAGCCCTTCGTGGACTCGTGCAGCCGTTACCTTCGTGGGTTGAAGTCTCCATCAACATGGATGTACGATAGCACCACCTATCGGAACCACGGCTCAAAAATCTTCGTGTCTCCAAATTGCATTTGCACACTCCAATCCCATCCCTTTACATTCTTGCAATTTGCATGCTTTACATTCCGCTTCTCATATACTCTTTGCATGCTTGCTTGATATGTATTGTGATTGT
Source organism: Triticum dicoccoides (assembly GCF_002162155.2). Lineage (NCBI taxonomy): Eukaryota > Viridiplantae > Streptophyta > Magnoliopsida > Poales > Poaceae > Triticum > Triticum dicoccoides. Next base: position 644,191,064 of record NC_041389.1, read on the forward strand.
TAAACTTGTGCCAAAATTCCACTTCAACTTAGAGAAATTAAAAACTACAACTTTTCTTGCTTAATGTCTAATCACCCCCCCCCCTCTAGACACCTCTTCTCGATCCTTTCACATATATTGTGTTAGCTAGCTAATAGAAAGGAGTGTCCTCTCTTATCTCCGTGCTTAGCCGACGCTACGTATAGAGAGGACTCGACACGCTAGCTAGCTAGTAAGAAAATGAAGGAAACCATTAAGTACAGAAGATCGTCATGAACATAGAGAAGTGATCGACCTCTCCTTCTCCGATAGATTGGTCGAACAACAAGTTTTCGTATATTTGTCCGACGTTACTGGCTACATATATATATATATATATTACGTCCCCTAACATCTGAACTCAACTTCCACATGGTATTCTCCGTGTTTGTCGATGACGTGCTCAAGAAAGAATCCCGCCAATTCCTCTTGAATTGCTCGTATGCGATCTTGTGGTAGTAGTTCATCCCGCATCTGCCACATCTAATTTCAAGAAGGGGTCAATACATATATATGAATGAAACTAAACACAAATGATGGTAATAAAAAATTGTTAATATTATTGCTTACGCACTTCATATTGTTGTTTAGAGTAGCCCCGCTCACAGGTGGTGTGGTGGATGAACTCGCAAATGTAGTATCCACACAAATCATTCCCGGGTTCTTTCCACAACCACTTTACAAGAAATAGAGGTCAATCAAACTGATAAGCAAGCATGCTAAATGGTATTGATGAAACTAGATAGAATCAATGGGAGATGCGCGGAACTAGCTAGTAGCTAGTACTTACTTTCGGGTGGTTAAATCGCAGTTGCGCCGGCAGTCCCGGAGCTTGTGCGGTGAACTTATTCTAAACACTGCCAGACAAATAAAACAAGTACTTGATACCAGGAAATGAACAAAGTTGCTGATATGGTGCGATAATGATCGATTGAACTTACTTCTCGAGCATTTTAGTCATGGTCGCATACTCCTCCGGATTTTTTCGTTTGGAGTCAATGACGGTTACTATTCCCTGCTCAAGCTTAATCTCTAGCAGAATAAAGTGGTACCTACGCATGCATGCATAACTCATCAATTACATTACTATAACCTCGAGTAATAAGGGAACCCGAATATGCACAAGACAGTAACACTCACTTGTATTCGTAAGGAAAGAGTATTGTAGCTTTGTTTTGATTTCAAAGTAACGATGCGAGCAACTTGGCCTCGGTTTGTCTGGCATCATGTTTAACACTCCATTCATCCATGAGATTTGTGTTAATGAACCCAATATCACCTACTTGTCTTTTCTTCAATCCGGCGATCTTCAATCTCCATAATATAGTGAGGATAATTATATATACATGCAAGGAAAGAGCTGAGCTATATATAGAAACTTAACTAATTGCAGAGAAGTAGTACTTAGAGACAGGACGAGGGCCGACGGGGGCGGATACCAAAACCATCGCACTAAATAATAAGAAGCAATAATAAAAGTAAATAATTATACAAGTATCTATATAAACATACAAGTAAGAATTTTTTTCCTTTCAGAAAGAAGATAAGAACAAGAGGCTCACCACGGTGGTGCCGGCGACGAGATCGGCGCGGACGATCGACGACGGTGAAGACGGGGACGGGACGTGACGGACCGCTAAACCTAGACAAATGTTGAGGAAAATGGAGCTTGGAGGTCGAGCTTGGAGAGGAGAAATCTTAAGTAATGTGGCTCGGGCATTCCATCGAACACCTGGTGTGCATAGGAGGTGAGCTAGAGCACCACAAAGCTCCCCCTCGCCGGACAGGAAAAACAGAGCACTGGGAGTGCTCTGCTCGCGGGCGAGGGGTATATATAGGCAACTCAATGGTTCCGGTTCGTGGCACAAACCGGGACTAAAGGTCACCCTTTCGTACCAGTTCATGCCGCGAACCGGGTCCATTGGAGGTGGGCCAGGAGCGAGGACCATTAGTCCCGGTTCGTACCACCAACCGGGACCAAAGTTCCCAGACGAACCGGGACCAATGCCCCCATGAGGCCCGGCAGGCCCCTGGCCTCACGAACCGGGACCAATGGGCCCATGGGTACCGGTTCATGACCGAACCGGGACTAATGGGCTAACCAGGCCCAAACGTATGCCTTGTTTTCTACTAGTGTATGTAATACCCATAGGGAGTACAATTGTGGCTTGACCGGAACCAACAATTATTCTATCACGCCCGCACTTGTCATAACCGACTTTGAAGCTGAGGTCCTCGCCCTCCTTGGTGATATTGTCCTTGGCTAGCTTGAAGACTCGCATCCACATGTCGGCCAGGGTGGTGTGGAAGAAGTGGAGGACGGGCCCCACGTCCTCAGATTTGTGCTCCCACATCGGTTTGGCCCGGAGTTGGAGCGGGAGAACGCGGCGGTTGAGCATGACCTTGACCACGTCGGGAGCTGGAGGTCTTTCTTGGTAGACCACCACTTGATCTTCTTGATTAGCACCTCCACCTCCTCTGGCTTCCCCCAGGTGACACCCTTCTCCCTACAAGACTTGAGCGTTCTTGGCGGTCCGGCTGAAAAGACTGGGACATCGGTTTGGCCGAGCCAGCGACTCAGTGATATAAAACCAATCGTGTTGTCATTCCTTCACCGTCTCAATGGAGGTGCTTTTGAACCAGTCGACATTCTGGTTCTTGCTGACCATGGTACCTCCATGCTCCGCCAAATCGGAGCCGCTGGACTTCGGCTTGACATCGAAAGTCTTCAGCCATAGACCGAAGTGCGGCTCGATGCGGAGGAAGGCCTCACAGACCGTGATGAAGCAGGCGAGGTGGAGAATGGAGTTCAAGGCCATGTGGTGGAAGTCGAGCCCGTAGTAGAACATCATTCCACGCATGAACAGCTGCAGTGGGAACCCCAGGCCTCGGATGAGGTGGGGAACAAAGACTACCCGCTCCCCTGTGTTGGGAGCGGCCACTTTCTGGTCGGCGTCGGGAGCGCGGGCGGTGATGTTGGCGGAAAGGTATCCCGTGCCACGCAGCTCCAAGATGGTGTTGTCCATCGCTATGGACCCACCCCAATGCCCTTTGAGGGTATCTGCCGGTTTTCACACCGACAACAAGTCTTCTAGATCTTCCTTGTGTGCGTCATGGGTTGTCTGATGCGGCCCATGACAAAACCGACAAGGGGTCCTCAGTGATGGCTCTATATTTTATACATTTTTTAGCTCAGTTGTTGCATGCTCTCTCTAAATATTATGTCGCATTGAACCAACTATGTGTCCATCATGCATGATTACCAGTTTTATTGTGGTTTATTTGGTTTTTATAAGTTTTCTTTGTTTTGTTTTGTCTACAGGTGTTTTGGATGCAACCTAGGACCAAGCACGATAAAAGGACCAAGTGCAGGTTCAATACGAAGGACTTCATGTACCAGAGTTAGGTGCTTCAGAGAGTGTAAAAGTTGTTTTTCTAAAGTACTCCAAATAAAGATCAACACCACCGGCACGTCGGAGTCTCTCTAACGAATCCAATGAGACCAAGAATGTCAAAATCGGAGTCCATATGAAGAAATGGTGACCATTTTACCCAAGGACTACACAGTGCAAGACGGTGTACCATACGAGCCTGCGGTCATACGGTAGCTCGTACGGGATGATTTCAGCACCGAAAGTTGCCCTTTTAGACGGGATTCTTCACCGATTTCGTCCCCATTTGTTCCCACGCGATCCTTCAACCATAAGGAAGGGTTTGGGAAAGTATGAGGCTAATCTTGAGCCCTTGGATGACCACATCAACGGAGGAGACACCGAGAGACTTGTTACATATGTACCTCTAGCCCTAGCCGTTGTAAAGTCTCATCTCCATCATCTCATACAGCCAACATCCATCTCCATTGCTGCTCCAAGACCACCTCCATAGAGAAGAGAAGGGCCAAGTCAAGAGGAAGAAGAGGAGGCGCCCCCACCACGCGCACGAAATAGGAGAAGAAAAACATGCCCTCGCCACCAGTCACCACCGAACTTGGGTTCGTCGTCATCGAAGGAGGAAGGCCGAGCCGTGGAGGATGGGACAGAGTGGGTACCTGATCCGTCGAGGCCACATGCAGAGGAGCACGACTCCATGGAGCTCGTCGTCGTGTTTGGGTCGTCGTGGTGGGTTTGGCCTTGCCGCCGTCCATGGCACGGAGGCGAGATGGGAGGCGATTACACGTTGAAATAGGGGTACTGCCCCACCCATCGTTTCTTTTGAGGGAACGCTCATAATCCCCAAAATAGAGGGAATGGTTGAGGGGGCTGATTTTCATCTACGCAATGATTATGGCCTGACTCGTGGGGAAGTCAATCGCTCAAATATACTACTTCCGTCTGGGTTTATTAATCCCCATGGTATTTTAGGTCAAAGTTTGATCATACATTTGACTAGTAAAATGTTACATGTCACCAAAAATTATACTTTTGAATTGTATTTGAATGTAGTTTCTAATGACGTTATTTCTGCTATCTATAAGTTACTGTATATCTTATTACTTAGAATTATGATCGAAATATGAGCCAAACTACGAGGAAACTAGCAAACCAGGACGGTGGTAGCGATTCTTTTCAACTTATTCTATAGATCCAGAATGGTAGAGAAGCTGGAAAAAAAATCTTTTCTCACCCGCAAAAAAGAAACTAAATCTTTTCAGCTTCTGATTCTATATATTCAAATTCAGTCTTTCTCGAAGCTACAAATGGCATCAAGCCATCAATGCAGTAGTGTGTCATGTGAAAGTGAAAGTCAAAAAAATTGGTACGTGGACAAAGAACAACTAGGGACTGCAATGCTCTGTGTCGCATGGACGAACGGATGGCACAGAGCAAACCTCTGTAGATTCAGACATGGACGTCGGACCGTAGATTCAGACGTGGACTGCAGGATCAAACCTTTGTCTGTTATCTGTGTGACCAGAAGGAGGACACTGTGAACCACATATTACTTCAGTGCGTTTTTGCTCGACAGGTCTGGTTCCTCGGTTGCACGAGACTTGGCATAGATGTGTCCATCTTACCAACTGTGGCAGATAACCTAGAGGAGTGGTGGACAAGGTCGAGGAAGCATATCCACAAGACCTACCAAAAATGTTTTGATGCTTTTTGCATTCTAGTTTGCTGGAACTTGTGGAAACAGAGAAATGGCAGGGTTTTTTGCTTCACCTGCTATCGCCAATGAATGGGGCACTGCTGAGCTGATAAGCTAGGAACTCTTGAGATGGATGTTGGCAGGAGGGAGAGGAGTCCAACATCTAGTCGAGGAGTAGTGTGTGTGTGTGTTGAAGTGGTGCATTCGATGTGCCAACTGCATGTGGATGGCCGTCAATTGTAATTTTTGTATATAACATCTGCCTTTTATAAATCGATGGTACGCGTTTTGCGTACTCTCAAAAAAAATCTAATCTTTCTCGAAGATACAAATGGCAAAGCCATCAATGCAGTAGCATGTCATGTGAAAGTGAAAGTCAAAGAATTACGTGCGCAATGAACAACTAGGGACCGCACACGTGCAAAGGCAGGCAGTCGTCGATGCTCCGTATCGCATGGACGAACGGATGGCGCAGCACGGCCGGCCGATTTATAAATCATTAACCTATAAAACTGACCGCGTAAACTGAAAGGGGTTTACCGCGAAATTCCTACCGTCCTGGGCTCCGCTTAATAATCCCCCTCGCTGCTTGCACTGGTCAACCGAGCCACCCCAGGAGCAACACCAGCACACCACCATGGCTGCCTGCAATGCAAGAATCCGTATCTTGCTCGTGCTATACGGCGCCTCCTACCTCGCGCCCAACGCCACCGCACTCTCCGTCAACTGCAGCGGTCCGGATCATCGCCGCGAGGCGATCTCTCGCCATGATACGTCCCTTGCAGGTAACACCACCATAGGCATGTTCAGTGTCCTCGACTTGGGTTGGTGCTCTAGCAGTAGCAGGGCGCTGCCTCACAGCCCCGGCGTCGCCCCAGCAGTCACAAGGCGTGTAATCCCGGCCACCGCTGATGTCGATTCGAGTATTGACGGCTCAATCAGAGAGAAGGGAGAACCGTTCAACTGCAGCAACCGGTTTTTGTCTGGTCTCCCATTCGCGTTCCAAGAACAACAATTTGCAACTTTGGCTAGAAATTACTCTGGTGGTTCTGCTGGAAGCTTAGGATTTGGCGATGCTATACTTTGCAATAAGTCCGGTAGCGTGAATTTAACCTCGCCCAATCGACTCCCTCATCACTGGCTTTCCGACGAAGCTTGGGCACGAAGATTGTTGTCCGGTACACGTGGCCAGAGAGCGACGAGGAAACAGCAGGCTGCACCCCGCGGGAAGGTGGCATCGTCGCGGCTGAAGCATGCATCTGTCGCCGTTTCGGCTTTGGTAGGGTTGGTTTGCGTCGTGGCAGCCCTCCTTCGCTGCTGCATACGTACGGACAGGCCGCCGCGGCGGAGCACGGCGGCCATCGAACTGGAGGACGAAGAGCACGTCCTAACCGAACCTGGGCTCCGGCGAGGACTGGGGCCTAGGCAGTTCTGCCACAGCGAGCTCGCCGCCGCGACCGACGATTTCGCCGACGAGAGGAGGATCGGGAGAGGGGGGGTTCGGTCCGGTGTACAGAGGCTACTTGAGTGACCAAGACCGTCATGTGGCCATCAAGACGCTCTCACAGGAGCTGTCCGTTCAGGGGCTCCGGGAGTTTGAGGCAGAGGTCGCCATCATGAGCCAGCTTAGGCACCGCAACATAGTCCAGCTCGTGGGCTGGTGCCGTCGTCGGAGAGGAGGACTGGCGCTCGTCTACGAGCTAGTGGACGGGGGCAGCCTCGACACCCATCTCTACAATCCCGACAGATGCTTAACTTGGTTGGAGAGGTAGTTCTCCTTCCTCGTAGACCAAACTTGATCTAAAAATTCAAGGCTGACACCCAAACTCTGCCCTCGCCACCATTACTGCAGGTACAATATCGCGCTCGGCCTGGGCTCCGCCCTGCGGTACCTCCACACGGACTGCCACCAGTGCGTCGTGCACGGCGACATCAAGCCCGCGAACGTGATGCTCGACGCGTCAGGCAGCGCTAAGCTCGGCGACTTCGGGCTCGCGAGGCTCGTCGACCACGGAGCCGAGCCACGGACGACGCAGGTCGTCGCGGGGACCCTCGGGTACATCGACCCAGAGTTCGTCAGCAGCCGCCGGCCGAGCGCCGAGTCCGACGTGTACAGCTTCGGCGTCGTGCTCCTCGAGATCGCCTGTGGCAGGCGGCCCGCGTCGAGGAGAACCGGCCAGGCCTCGGCGGCGCTGCTGGCCTCGGTCCGCGACTTGTACCACCGGAACCTGATCGTCGACGCGGCGGACCGGAGGCTGGATGACGAGTTTGACAAGCTGCAGATGGAGCGTCTGCTCGTGACGGGGCTTTGGTGCGTGCACCACGACCCGTTGCAGCGGCCGTCCGTTAGGCAGGCTATGGATGTGCTACGGTCCGAAGACGGCAGGTTGCCGGTGCTTGTAGCGATGCCTGGTTCCGGGGAGATTCGATCGTTGGAGGGGCAGGCTTATGGCGATGTGTCTGACGAGAACTCTGATTACTTGAATGAATCAACTGAAACTGCGTACCTTACTAGCGAGGAGTGAGCTTATCTTTAGTCCCGGCAGGACAAGTATCGATACATCCACAAATGTAGTGCTCCAGGTTAGATTGTCATTGTCACTTGCATGTCCACGGTCACCTTGGTGCAGTATATATTGGATAAATGGTTCGCCGTTTTATTAAACATTATCCTCTACTTTTCGGTTTTTCGCGCTTAACTATTTGAGTTTTCAATATTTATCCTCCAATAAAGGAGGGGAAATGATTGGAATCGCCCAACAGAACACGACGCATGCGTCCGCCATCTCCGTGGCCGTTCGATCGGATTTGAATGAGATGGCTAGGAGCACATATCACGTAGACTTGTTTTTGCAACTGAGTGGTTGTTGCGATTTCTCTCACCGGAACAACTGGTGTGTTGTGGGATTTGAATCTGGATCCCCTCGAGAGCAGCCACCCCCCGTGCTCCTCCAAAGCACCCCCGATGCGCCACCGGTGACACCGGCGAGCACCCCCGTCGCCCTTCGCCGACCACCAAGCACCCCGTTGTGCACCACAGATGTCGCCGAGCACGAGCTCCGCTGTCGTGGTTGTCGGCCGCCTAAACCACCATCCATCCTCACTCCTCCTCTCTTCTCACCTTCATTCAGACCAGGCGCTGGCAGCCACGCCCTCACCGAGCACCCCCGTTGCGCCACCGCTGACGCCAGCGAGCACGCGCTCCACCGTCGCGATTGTCGGCCGCTCCACCACCACCCACCCTCTCTCCTCCACCCTCTTCTCTATCGACGGTACCCGCTCTTGCTGCTACCGGTGATGAAGAAGACGACCTCCGCTCGACACCGACAGCGCAAGGCACCGTCCACTTTTGCAACATCACTGATGTTGCAAAAAACAAATGTGCAACAAGACCGATGTTACAAAAGAAAACTGCACAAAGACCTTTGTTACAAAAAAAAGCCGCAACAATATCTATGTTGCAAAAATAAATCGCAACACAACCTCTGTTGCAAAAAAAATTGTACAACACAACCTCTGTTGCACAAAAATTCAAGCAGTCTTGGGAATCGGCAGGCCGACGGCGGCTCTTGGTCACCCACGGATCCATGTCGTTGTGCGGACGCGGCGGTGTCGGAGGCTTCATGTTGTCAGGCAGAGGCGGCGATGACCACAAGCAGAGCGCATCTGGCTCGTGATCGCCGACCCAGTTGCATCTGTAGGCCAAGAGGGCCAGAGAGTAGCGGCCGTCCTCTTGGCGGTGCACCGGCAGGGGGCACCGTGTGCCGATGGTTGGGCAATCCGGAGGCAGGTGTGGGATCATGAAGAGGGACGCGTGTAAGGGCATATTTATCCCCTAGTGGTTTTGGTGATTGATGACAATGCTTTTGCAGACTAATCGTGTGCGTTAATTTCTTTCAGAGAATCATCCATTGGCACGAGACGATTTTCTCCCCTCGGTGTTTTAGTCAAGATGGTGTAGCTCCTTCGTTTCGTTGTTGGTGGACTAGTCTCGTAGGAGTCAGCGTACTATTAAGAGGGGATCCGCTTTGGTAAGACTAGGGTGGAATCAACACGTACACATCCTTATCACACCCGTCGTCTTCCTTTCGCAACTCTGGAGCCGCAACTTCTCTTCCATACCTGCCTCGCACTGTGCCAGCGGTAGTACCGCGATCTCCAGCGGTAGTACCGCCGATGCCCTCCAGCGGCAGTACCGCTCCATGGAGCGGTAGTACCGCTCCGTAGAGCGGTAGTACCGCTCTCGGGCTTCGGCCGTAGTACCGCAGTAGTACCGCGCTACTGCCGCCTCGATTCGAGACGGTGTTTTCTCGTGTCGGGTTTTGCGGCACTACAAGCGGTAGTAGAAGCGGTAGTACCGCTCCGAGCGGTAGTACCGCTCCTACTCCCGCGGTAGTACCGCTCTGGGGCCAGTGGCCTGGCCTCCTCTCCCGCGCGGTAGTACCGCTGGGTAGGGAGCGGTAGTACCGCTCTCAGCGGTAGTACCGCCCTTCCCCAGCGGTAGTACCGCCCTGTGCGGGGCTGCTCAGTGAGGTAACGGTTGGATGTGTTCCCACACTATATAAAGGTGTCTTCTTCCTCCTAGTTGACCCACCTCTTTCCCCCAAAGCTCCATTGTTGCTCAAAGCTTCATTTTCGCCCGATCTCTCTCCCTAGCCAATCAAACTTGTTGATTTGCTCGGGATAGGTTGAGAAGGCCCAGATCTACACTTCCACCAAGAGAAATTTGATTCCCCCCACTTATCCCTTGCGGATCTTGTTACTCTTGGGTGTTGAGCACCCTAGACGGTTGAGGTCACCTCGAAGCCATACTCCATTGTGGTGAAGCTTCGTGTTGTTGTTGTTGTTGTTGTTGGGAGCCTCCGATTGTTGTGGAGATTGCCCCAACCTTGCTTGTAAAGGTTCGGTCGCCGCCTTCAAGGGCACCAATAATGGAATCACGGCATCTCGCATTGTGTGAGGGCGTGAGGAGAATATGGTGGCCCTAGTGGCTTCTTGGGGAGCATTGTGACTCCACACCGCTCTAACGGAGACGTACTTCCCCTCAAAAGGAAGGAACTCCGGTAACACATCCTCATCTCCACCGGCTCCACTCTTGGTTATTTCGTGCCTTTACTTTTGCAAGCTTACTTATTGTTACATCCCTTGCTTGCTTGTGTACTAGTTGTTATTGCATCATATAGGTTGCTCACCTTGTTGCACATCTAGACAACCTATTTTGTTGCAAAGTTTAATTTGGTAAAGAAAAGGTTAAAAATTGTTAGTTGCCTATTCACCCCCCTCTAGTCAATCATATCGATCCTTTCAATTGGTATCAGAGCCTCGTCTCTTTTTAAAGACTTTACCGTCCAAAGAGTATGGTTGATGCCATAGATGAGGTAGGAGAGCACTCCGGTGCGAATCCGATCTCATCTACGGGAGATGGGGGTAACTCAATCTCACGTGAGGAATTCAATATTGCTTTGGAAACATTGAAAACCTCCATGACGACTATCGGTGTCAAAACCAGCGGATGTCGGGTAGGGGGTCCCGAACTGTGCGTCTAGGAGGATGGTAACAGGAGACAAGGGACACGATGTTTTACCCAGGTTCGGGCCCTCTTGATGGAGGTAAAACCCTACGTCCTGCTTAATTAATATTGATGATATGGGTAGTACAAGAGTGGATCTACCACGAGATCAAGGAGGCTAAACCCTAAAGCTAGCCTATGGTATGATTGATGTAATGTATGTTGTGTCCTACGGACTAAAGCCCTCCGGTTTATATAGACACCGGAGAAGGCTAGGGTTACACAGAGTCGGTTACAATGGTAGGAGATCTACATATCCGTATCGCCAAGCTTGCCTTCCACGCCAAGGAAAGTCCCATCCGGACACGGGATGGAGTCTTTAATCTTGTATCTTCGTAGTCTTGGAGTCTGGCGGACGATGATAGTCCGGCTGTCCGGACACCCCCTAGTCCAGGACTCCCTCAGTAGCCCCTGAACCAGGCTTCAATGACGATAAGTCCGGCGCGCATAATGTTCGGCATTGCAAGGCGGGTTCCTCCTTTGAATAATCCAGAGAAGATCATGAACACCAGGATAGTGTCCGGCTCTGCAAAATAAATTCCACATTCCACCGTAGAGAGAATAAAATGTCCACAAGTCCAATCTGCTGACGTATTTTGCGGCATGTCGTCACGCCACTACCAAGCCTTTACTTGAATCGTTTTTTATTATACCACCTCACCACGTTTTGCGAAGCGGTTTCCTTGGCACGTCTTGTCGAAGCAGAGATCGTGTTCCCCTTATTCCGGGATTCTCATCAATACGGACGTGGGTAACCCAACCGCGCCATTGATGGTGGCGCTTGGGAGATAAGCGAGTTTTACCAGGCTGGTGGGGGACGCATAGTCTTCACCCGCCTATATATAAGGGATAAGGATTCACCTTTTCACCCACGCCTTCTTCCTCCTTTGCTTATCCACCTCTGCGCACTCAAGCTCCAACGCCCAAGCTCGCGCATCTCATCTAAACCTTCCCCGACCATGTCCGGAGGGGAAGGCAAATGGTTGGCTTCCACCGTTAAGGAGGAGCACATCACCAAGCTGCGCAGCGCTGGATACCTTTCCGGCGATATTGCGCACTGGCTGCCCGACGAGGGGCAGCTCATCCCAGCCCCGGGCCCCATGAGACGGTCGTTTTCCTTCCCCACTTCCTCCACGGACTGGGCTTTCCACTTCACCCCTTTGTCCGGGGGCTCATGTTCTACTATGGCCTGGATTTCCACGATCTGGCGCCGAACTTCATCCTCAACATCTCGGCGTTTATCGTCGTGTGCGAGGCCCTCCTCTGCATCCAGCCCCACTTCGGCTTGTGGCTCAAGACCTTCAACGTCAAGCCGAAGGTAGTGAAGGGCAGGCAGGCGGAGTGTGGAGGTGCCATGTTGGGCAAGATGCCCAACGTCCTCTGGTTCGAAGGGGCCTTCGTGGACTCCGTCAAGGGGTGGCAATCGGGGTGGTTCTATATCACCGAGCCGCGCGACCCTACGTGGGCGGCGGCCCCCGAATTTAGATCTGGTATCCCTACGCAGCTCACCTCCTGGAAAGAGAAGGGCTTGTTGTGGGGTAATCCGAAGGAGCTGACGGGACTCCGAGCCTGTATCCAGAAGCTGGTGAACAAGAAGCTCAGGCTCGTCGACGTGGTCCAAGTCATGCTCGTCCGCCAGATCCTCCCATGCCAAGAACGGGCATTCAATCTGTGGGAGTTCGATCCGGAACAGCACTAGGCGCTGAGCGGGCTCTTCGACACGACGTACGAAGGCGCCTGGAGGGTGCTGTTTAAGGGCGCCGAAGCCCCCGCATCCGCGACAGAAGATCGCGGATTTCACTCGCATCATCCGGCTGACGAGGTAAGTGATTCTACCCCTTTACGGGACACTTGTGGTAAATAGATTGATACTAAGAGGGTTTCAATCTCCCTTTTCCTTTGACAGGAATGGATGAAGAAGGCCGAGCGGCTCATCTGCCCGGCTCCCATGCCAGAAGACCCGGTGGATGCCCGTCTAGCGGGGCTGCTGGTTCCGGCATCGCACGTGGTGCCGGAGAAGAAGGCCAAGAAGGTGGCCACGGGCACTCGAAAGAGTTCCCGTAATCAGGCGTTCGACGATGAGGCAGACTCCTCCCCCGAAGACGAGAAGGAGGAAGAAGACTCTCTCCCGGAGGGGGGAGAGAGGAAGAGGAAGGCTTCCCCAACAGGGGAAGCCGAAGGGGCCAAGAGGAGGAGAACCATTCCCCCGGACAGCTCCGCCAACACTGACGTTGGCGACGAGGAGTGGCCTTCAAGGGCCAGGCCTCCGGCGAGATCGTAAGTATCCGGATCCCTGATATGCAATTTCTTTCGTGTCACACAGTGTCCTACTAATGCCGCATACTGCCCGCAGTCCGGCCGATGATGATTTCCCCGCTTCATTGAGCGGGTCGTTGGCCCCGTCGGATGTGGATTCACTTCCGACTTCCTCTACCCCCCGCGCCGATGAGGACGCCGAGGTGGGATCCCAGAAAGGGACCCATCAGGAGGAGGCTCCGGAGGCGCCGCAAGGCAGCCTCCCGGACTTTGCGCCGGACTCTATGTCGGAACCTGCAGTGGTTCCAGAGTCCGGCGGGCGGCCCCTTCGAAATAAGGGCAAGACCGTGACACCGGCGGCCTCCGTCCAACCGGAGGTGCCGGACAACTTGCTGGAGGCGCTCAAAGGCGCTTCCATCGAGGAAGAACACCGCACTGTTATGAGTGCGGTGATTCAGAAGGTTCAGCTCGCCAAGAGCGGGCTGACCGAAGCCTGCAGTAGCCTTCTAACAGGCTTTGAGGTAAGAAGTTAAAATTATGTAATGTAATACCGCATAGAAAGTAGCCCCTGATGCTCAGTTCGGTGTTCGGAAAGAAAAGCCGGACTGAGGATCTAAAAAGATATTCACAGGTTGCTAATAAATTATGTCAATATGGGTTTGCAGGCTGTGCTGCTGACCTCTGCCGCACTGACTGCGGAGGTTGGTACATTAAAGCAAGATCTCGAGCGGTCCGAGCGAGAGCTCGGCCATGCCAAGAGGCAGCTCGAGGACAAAGAAGGTGAGTAGCACCACTTTGAATTTTTACCTTACAGAAAAGGATTTTGGTCGCAATAACATTAACGAGGATAATATGGGAATTGCAGGGGCCACAAACGAGGTGGCAGCCCTGAAGGAGGCTGTGTCCGCGGCCAAATGAAGTGCGGCCGCGGAGCGGGCAGAGCGAGAAAAGCAGGAGGCACAGGTGGCGGCAGTGCGGCAAGAGCTCCAGGCTCTCATGGAGAAGCATGAGAGCTTGGAGCGCGACTCCAAGACTCGGGAGTCCGAGCTCGCCTCGGCTCTCGAAAGTGCCAAGTCCGCCAAGGCCGAGGCCCATAAGGCCCTTCAGGAGGTTGAAGATGTGAAGAAGATAGCGGCGGGTAAGGCATTTTTCATGCAAAGCAAGCATGTTAATGTAAACTACCTGACACTTACCCGCATTCGGAGCTCTCCAGGGGCGTTTGCAGATCTGCCGTGTAGTGTGTCCGATGCTGCCGCATTCTACAGTGGCGAGGAGGGGAGCTCAACGGAGAAGGTCTTCTGGTCTCAGTACGCTGAGGCCGGCCATCCGGTGCCCCCAAGCGACCAGCTGAAGCAGCTGGTCGAACTCCACAAGGTAGCTGAGGAGGCCATGAAGGGCCTTATAGTCCGGCTGTGGCCTGGACAGGCCATGCCTGGGAGCTACTTCGGCCTCGTGCGGCGGCTGGTGGATGCGTGCCCCTGGGTGGAGGTCATCAAGCGCTCCGCCTGTATTGAAGGTGCTCGTCGGGCCCTTGCCCGCACAAAGGTGCACTGGGGCAGGCTGGATGCGGAGAAGCTTCTCACTGACCCGCCGCCACCGGGCAAGGAGTATCATACGCCCGAAATGTATTATAAAACTGTCCTGAAGGGAGCCCGCGATATTGCGGATGAATGCCCTAGAGATGTAATTTTTGAGTAAAACTCGCTATGTATTATCCTATGCGCTGAAAACTTTTTCATGTGCGCTTTAAGCAACACTTGTTTAATTTAAAATATTACCTTCTGTGCGGCCGTTTATAAAATCTGAGAGATGGCAAGTCGTTGGCTTCAGCCCCCAAGCCGCAAGTGCTGGGGTGTTCGGGATAACTTGAGCACTCTTGTTCCCATTTTTGGGTCCATCTAGGGAGGCGCTCAACACAACGAACAAGGCAACCGGACTTATAATGCTTGAACACTCTCACTTAGCCATAGAATTCTATAATTTTAAATTTCAGCGAAGCCCCTGGTATTCGGAAGACCGAATTCGGGGCGCTATCCACGCCTTCGTCGGACATTATCCGGAACTTCGCTCGAAGCGGCGTGAGTCTTTAAGGACCCGAAAAGACCTCTCGAACAGCGACCAGTCTCTCGTCTTATCGTGCCGGTCAGTTTTAGCTTTCTCCACTGAGGCACTCGCCCGGATCAACCGGGGCGCAATCGCAGTGGTTCTCCCAGTGCCACCTTAGCCGACGGAACGGAACGTAAGGCACCAAAATGTGGGAGCCGGGCAAACCCAACTATTGACCCAAGACATGATTCGGAGCCGATTCATATAATGCTATAAGTTCGGGGTGCCGCACTTGTGAAAGTGTTCAGACTTATCACACCATAATGTGGGGAACATAAGCCCCTGGTGTATTAGGCCGTACCAAAATATACGGGTGCAAGATGTCATGTAATGAACATATATATGTAATAACCGGCAAAAAGGTGCTGCATCATTTATTAAAGAAAGTCTGCTATGAGTGCGGACTGATACAAATAGTGCGGTAAGCAGGGGTTTTGAACTAGTTAAACATGTCCCCCTCCAGGGATGGGCTGCGGACTTGGTGTATATAATCAAATTTAATGCTCGTAATTGAGACCACCTGAGTGTTAGTCGCCGCATTCTTTCTTCCCCAGCTGTTGCATCATGAGTTCGGCAGGTTCACTGCCGGACAGGGCCTCTGGCTAACGGAGTCCTGTGTATACAAGGAAAGAAAATAATAATAAGAAAGAGTGGCACACTTGCGAGCCCCTGGTGTGGTCGAGCCGCACTCTGGGTCTATTGTGGTCGTGCCCCTTCCCCTACGCCCATGGTATCTCCAAAGCGTAATGATGTACGCGGAGGGTTGCTCTTGCGATCCTGCGAGGGCGGGGGTTAGGGCCGCATTGCTACGCGTGCTCGGATCGTGCCAGGTGGTCTTGGTTGGTGTTGCTTCGGGCGCGTTTGGCTGTATCCGGTCGTTTAACGGCCGGACTCGAAAATTGCCTTAAAAGGCTGCTCTGTACTTCTGCCGCGAGAGTCGCTGTATGTTCCTCCGTTCGAAGGGAGCGTTCCGTATTTCCGTTGACCGTGATGACTCCACGAGGGCCTGGCATCTTGAGCTTGAGGTATGCATAATGCGGCACCACGTTGAACTTTGCAAACGCGGTTCGTCCGAGCAGAGCGTGATAGCCGCTGCGAAATGGGACTATGTCAAAGATTAACTCCTCGCTCCGGAAATTATCCGGGGATCCGAAGACCACTTCCAGTGTGACTGAGCCTGTACAATTGGCTTCCACACCTGGTATGACACCTTTAAATGTTGTCTTTGTAGGTTTAATCCTTGAGGGGTCTATGCCCATCTTGCGCACTGTATCCTGATAAAGCAGGTTCAGGCTACTGCCGCCGTCCATCAGGACTCTCGTGAGGTGAAATCCATCGACGATTGGGTCTAAAACCAATGCGGCGAATCCGCCATGGCGTATGCTGGTCGGATGGTCTCTTCGATCAAAAGTGATTGGACAAGAGGACCATGGATTGAACTTCGGGGCGACTGGCTCCATCGCGTATACGTCCCTTAGTGCACGCTTCCGCTCCCTCTTGGGTATATGGGTTGTGTAAATCATGTTCACCGTCCGCACTTGTGGGGGGAAACCCTTCTGTCCTCTATTGTTCGGCGGTCGGGTCTCTTCCTCGTCGTTGCTGTTTAGCCCTTGTCATTGTTTTCGGCAATTAACTTGCCTGCCTGCTTGAACACCCAGCAATCTCTGTTGGTGTGATTAGCTGGCTTTTCAGGGGTGCCATGTATCTGGCATAAGCGGTCGAGTATTCGGTCCAAATTGGACGGACCGGGAGTGGTTCTCTTGAATGGCTTCTTCCGCTGACCGGGTTTAGAGCCTCGGAATCCGGCGTTAACTGCTGTATCCTCCTTGTCATCGCCGTTAATGCGGCGTTTATTTTTGCTTCGACACGACCTGCCATTGTGGTCCTTAGTATCCTGACTGCCAGAATTTTTACTGAGGTTGTTGCTGCGAGCTAGCCAGCTATCCTCTCCTGCGCAAAAGTGGGTCATTAATGATGTGAGGGCTGCCTTGGATTTCGGCTTTTCCTGTCCCAGGTACCGGGCTAGCCACTCGTCGCGGATGTTATGTTTGAAGGCTGCGAGGGCCTCTGCATCCGGACAGTCGACGATTTGGTTTTTCTTTGTCAAGAACCGTGTCCAGAATTGTCTGGCCGATTCGTCTGGCTGCTGGATTATGTGGCTTAGGTCATCGGCGTCTGGTGGCCGCACATACGTGCCCTAGAAGTTGTCGAGGAATGCGGCTTCCAGGTCTTCCCAACACCCAATTGACTCTGCGGACAAGCTGTTAAGCCAATGCCGAGCTGGTCCTTTAAGCTTGAGTGGGAGCTACTTGATAGCATGGAGATCGTCGCCGCGGGCCATATGGATGTGAAGGAGATAATCTTCGATCCAAACCGCGGGGTCTGTTGTGCCATCGTAGGACTCGATGTTTACGGGTTTAAACCCTTCAGGGATTTGATGATCCATTACTTAGTCAGTGGAGCATAGCGGGTGTGCGGCGCCTCTATATTGAGCAATATCACGACGTAGCTCGAGAGAGCGTTGTCTGCTGTGTTAGACCCGACCGGAGTGATTGTATCTGGTGCGACGGTATTCGTCGTGGGTC
Organism: Triticum dicoccoides; assembly: GCF_002162155.2. NCBI lineage: Eukaryota > Viridiplantae > Streptophyta > Magnoliopsida > Poales > Poaceae > Triticum > Triticum dicoccoides. The sequence goes on from NC_041389.1 coordinate 644,208,683, forward strand.
GTGGGGCGCCCTCATGATCCGTAGATGGATCTGGATTGCCTTGCTTTGTCCTCCAATATATCTCGCAAGTCCGGCGCGTTCCCTCTTGGCTTCGCACTTTTGGAGCGATGCCGGGGTACGGTCTTGGTGGAGGGCCTGGATGCCTCTCGGTCGCGACCACGGGGTGGTCGGTCTGCTGTATCGTGCGCTGGTGATGAAGGTATGTATGCTTCCTCCTCTAGTCGGGGGAGCAACTTGCATCTTGGGTAGCTTTTGGAGGGGCGTTCGAGTTTATACTCTTCGGCCGCGAGGACCTCGGTCCATCGATCGGCCAGCAGGTCCTGATCAGCTTGAAGCTGCTGCTGCTTTTTCTTTAGGCTATTTGCCGTGGCAATAAGCCTGCGTTTGAAACGCTCTTGTTCGACGGGATCCTCGGGCACGACGAATTCGACGTCGTTGAGGCTTGCCTCGTCTTCGGAGGGAGGTATATAATTATAGTCCTCGACCTCTTCGTCTGCAGCCCTCTCGTGAGGGCTTGCTTCTGCATCCTCCTGCGCTGAGTCTTGCTGGAGGGGATTATCTTCGGCACTTTCTGGGGTATTATTATCTCCTGTGCCGGAATCTCCATTCTTGCTGTGGCGGGATTTAGAGCGGCGCCGCTGACGCCGGCGCTTGGGCTGTTTCTTTAAGGAATCTGCCTCCGCTGCTTCTTCGCCGTCCCCATCTTTTGGGGTGTCCACCATGTATATGTCGTATGACGAGGTGGTCTTCCAGTGCCCTGTAGGTGCTGGTTCCTATTCTTCTCCGGCATCGTCGTCCATAGCGTCGATGTCTTCGGAGTCGTAGTCTAGCATGTCGGTTAGATCGTCGACAGTGGCTACAAAGTGGGTGGTGGGTGGGCTCTGAATTTCTTCGTCGTCCGTATCCCAACCATCCTAGCCATAATCCGGCCAGGACTCTCCGGATAGCGAGAGATGCTTTAGCGAATTTAGGATGTCGCCAAAGGGCGAGTGTTGGAAGATGTCCGCGGCGGTGAATTCCATAACCGGCGCCCAATCAGATTCGATTGGCAGGGGCGTGGGAGGTCCGGAGTCCAGCAAGGAGTCCGGCACCTCGGAGTCACGAGCTTCGCGAGGGACAAGGTTAGTGTTTGGCTCCATCGCCGTGGAAGTTGGAGCCCCCGAGGCGGTGTCCAACCACCGGTCCTCGATCTGGGCGGTCGGCTCCGGTCTAAGGGCCGGAGTGGATTCTTGTGCGGGCACCAAGGCACTGTTCGGCGGCAGAGCTAGATCATGCCCATCGTAACAGTGCGGCACGCTTGGCTGTGGCTCGAGCCCGTCGAAGATCAAGTCCCCGCGGATGTCGGCCATGAAGTTCAGGCTTCCGAATTTGACCTGACGGCCAGGGGCGTAGCTTTCGATCTGCTCCAGATGGCCAAGTGAATTAGCCCGCAGTGCGAAGCCGCCGAATACGAAGATCTGTCCGGGGAGAAAAGTCTCACCCTGGACAGCGTTGTTGATTGAAGAAGCCATCGAGCCTATCGGTGACGACACAGAGGAACTCTCAATGAAAGCACCAATGTCGGTGTCAAAACCGGCAGATCTCGGGTAGGGGGTCCCGAACTGTGCGTCTAGGCAGATGGTAACAGGAGACAAGGGACAAGATGTTTTACCCAGGTTCGGGCCCTCTTGATGGAGGTAAAACCCTACGTCCTGCTTGATTAATATTGATGATATGGGTAGTACAAGAGTGGATCTACCACGAGATCAAGGAGGCTAAACCCTAAAGCTAGCCTATGGTATGTTTGTTGTAATGTATGTTGTGTCCTACGGACTAAAGCCCTCCGGTTTATATAGACACCGGAGAAGGCTAGGGTTACACAGAGTCGGTTACAATGGTAGGAGATCTACATATCCGTATCGCTAAGCTTGCCTTCCACGCCAAGGAAAGTCCCATCCGGACACGGGACGGGGTCTTTAATCTTGTATCTTCGTAGTCTTGGAGTCCGGCGGACGATGATAGTCCGGCTGTCCGGACACCCCCTAGTCCAGGACTCCCTCAACGGCCGAGGTCAAGGACATGTTTAAGGAATTCCTAGAAGGACTTAAACAATCTACCTCACCGTTGAAAGTGGGTGATCCCACCAACAAGGTGACGGATGCTCCCTCCGACAAGGGGGAAGCTAACATTGATAAGAGTCCTTCTATTAGTGGTAGAAATGGTACCGGCATCTTTGCCCATGTGGAACCCCCGGTTTATGGAGGGCCAATTACCTCCATTCATTTGAATCATGCCGGTCCACCTCCTAAATATGAGAAACATGAAGATTTTGATTCTTGGGTCTATTGCTTTAAGCGTCATTTGAAACATGTGAACACTAACCTTTGGAGAATCATTGAAGAAGGTTTTTATCCTCATGACCCAAGCAACTTCACCCCTCGAGAAGCCGTGGACAATCAATTCAATGAGAGTGCTCTCTTCATCATCCAAGATGCAATCCTTCCCGAAGATCTCCCTCACCTTCGACCCCATGTCATGGCTAAAGAAGCATGGAAATGTGTCGAGGGTCTCTATCATGGAAGTGTGAGCATTCAACGCTCCAACTATGAAGTGGTGCAAGATGAAGCCGATGAGTTTGCAATGAAAGAAGATGAAGAACCTCGTGAGCTCTTTCGAAGAGTGACCAAACTCGCGGTCGCACTTCGAGATCATGGAAGCAAGGACACGGATGACAATTGGATCAAGCGGAAGTTCCTCAAGGACATGATGCCCTATAACAAGGCCATGTCCTCCGGCATTTGTCAATGACCGGACTTCCACTCCATGACCTCAAGTGAAGTATTGGATGAGTTTGTGGCATTGAGCATCTTGGACAAGACCGCCGACAATGCGGTGCTCCGTTCTCAAAGAGCAAAGAAGCCTAACCTTGCTTTGAAGGCCAAGGTTACTATGGAAGAAGAGGAAGAAGTGGAAGATGAGGAAAGCAACCCCGAAGACACCAAGTTTGACTACCATGAGCACATGGCCCTTGCTTCAAGAAAATTTTGGAGCAAGAAGAGCTCAAGACCCAACTTCAACAAGAACAACTCAAGAGGCATCAAGGGAAAGCAACGAGTTAGAACTTGCTTCAACTGTGGCAACGTGAGCCATTTCATTGCGGATTGTCCTTACGAGAAGCGGGAAGACAATGGTGGCAAGTTCATTCGGAAAGACAAAGCCAAGTCCTTCTCCAACAAGAACAACTTTGCCAAGAAGACTCCCACTCGTGGGTTGGTGGTTCAAGAAGAATACCAAGAGGATGATGATGATGATGAAAATGAAGAAGCAACAGCCATGGCATCCGTTGCCATTGCTACTCCCCGGGTGTCTCTCTTCGAATCACCCAACGAAAACATCACCGCTAGATGCCTCATGGCTAAAGCTTCAAACAAGGTAACCCCCAACATCACAACCACCATCATTACTAATACCTCCTTGGAGGATTGCATTGATGGACATGTTGAGTCTAATGAGGAAGTGAATGAATTTGAGTCTTTTATGAGTAAGCTCAAGGGAAAGTCCAAGAAGCACTTTGTTGCTCTCTTGGAACAACTTGGTGAGGCGAATGACATGATCGAGGCTAACGAAGAAACCATCTCCAAGATGGAAGGTCATAGTCGTGACTATGCCGATGAGATACCGGATCTATCTAATGCTCTTGAGGAAGAGCGTATGCATCGTTTGACTCTTGAGGAGTCACACAATGATGACCATGCTAAGTTAAAGAAAGATCTTGATCATGCTCTTGTCATGTCTCGTGTGCTAACCTCTGAGAAGGCTAAACTTGGGGTTGATCATGCTAGACTCAAAGAGGAGTTTGAGATACTTGACAAGGCCCACAAGGTCTTGAAGGGTACTCATGCTAGCCTCAAAGAGTCTCATGCTCAACTCCAAGTTAAGTTAATCAAGGAAAAGGCCACCTTTCCTCATATGGTATTAATTGATAATGCATGTGCTACTAACCCTTGTTGTGAGCATGTGCATCTTGTGGAAGAAAATGCCAAGTTGAAGGATCAACTTGATAAAGGCCTTGTGTCTTGCATTCAAGGTGAGAAAAACCTCAACGACCTTTTGAGCAATCAAAAGGAAGTTGTGGCCAAAGAAGGAATTGGGTTTGCACCCAAGTCCAAGAGCAAGAAGAAGAAGAACAACAAGACCAATCGTCCTCCTCCTCTCAAACAAACGTTTGTGAAAGAGGGAGAGGGTGCTCCTAAGAAGAAGAAGGAGAAAGTGATGGAAGTTGATGTCCAAAAGGGCAAAAGCATTTCCTCAAACAAAGCCGGTGACTTTAACCCGTCATATGTGTTGTGCCGTGCTAGTGATGGACATGTTTATGCTAGATTTGTTGGTTCTTCTTATGAGTACATTGAATGGTCTATTTGGGTTCCCAAGACCCTTGTTACTAACATCAAAGGACCCATTACTAAATGGGTACCTAAAACCAAGCATTGATCTCGTGTAGGTGTTTGCTTCCGGTGGTGGATCATGGTTGCTCGATAGTGGAGCAACAAATCATATGACCGGGAGCAAGGACTTGGTGGTGGACGTGCAAGAGATTCCATCTATGCCCACCAATGTCGAGTGGGGTGATGAATCACATTCTAAGGTATTGGGTCTCGGCAAGGTTGTCATTTCTCATGATCTAACGATCGAGAAAGTCATGCTTGTTGAGTCCCTTGCATTCAATTTACTTTCCGTTCGTCAACTTGCACTCATGGGTTTTGCAACATTCTTTGGTATTGATACCGTGGCCCTCTTGTGGAGCAAGACTCTTAAAGTAGCCTTTGTTGGGCATGTCGAGAACGGTCTCTATGTGATTAACTTCTCGGAGCGACCCACTAAGACCGCGACATGCCTAATGGCTAAAGTTGACGTGGGATGGCTTTGGCATCGCCGTTTAGCCCACGTCAGTATGAGATCTTTGCAAAGTCTTCTCAAGGGGGACCATGTTTGTGGACTAACAAATGTTAGTTTTGCCAAATATCGTGCTTGCAGTGCTTGTATCGAAGGAAAGCTTCATGAAAAGGCTCACCCTCCTTCAACCATCATCTACTCGAAGAGACCCTTGGAGCTCCTTCACATGGATCTCTTCGGGCCTCCATCTTTTGATAGTCTTGGAGGAAGAAAGTATTGCTTGGTGATTGTGGATGATTATTCAAGGTACACTTGGGTATACTTCTTCAAGAGGAAGAGTGATACTCAACAAACCGTCATAGACTTTGCAAATGAAGCTCAACGTCAACATGATGCAAAGATCTTGACAATAAGAAGTGACAACGGCACCGAGTTCAAGAACTACACCTTGGATGAGTTTCTTAGGGATGAGGGGATCAAGCATCAATATGCGGCACCTTATACCCCTCAACAAGATGGTGTTGCAGAGAGGAAGAACCGGACGTTGATGGATGCGGCAAGGACCATGATGGCGGAGTTCATGTCTCCGTACAACTTTTGGGACGAAGCCATCAACACCGCATGTCATGCATCCAATCGGCTCTATCTTCGCAAAGGCTTGAACAAGACTCCATATGAGATTCTCACCGGCAACAAGCCCAACCTCAAGTACTTCCGGGTGTTCGGTTGTAAGTGTTTCATTCTCAAGAAAGGTGTTCTCTTGTCTAAATTTGAGGCTAGAGCTCATGAGGGCATATTTGTTGGTTATGCTACAAACTCTCGTGCTTACCGTGTCCTCAACAAGTCCACCGGACTCATTGAGGAGACGTGTAACGTGGAGTTTGACGAAAATAATGGCTCCCAAGTGGAGCAAAGTGGTACTTGTGATGTAGGTGATGAAATTCCTCCCCAAGCCATAAGAAGAATGGGTATTTGTCAAATCATACCCATTGAGGAACCCCTTGTGGCTGAAGGAGAAGGACAATGCTCTACTCAAGTAGAGCCATCACCTCATCAAGACCCACATGCTTCCGAAGAACAAAGTGAAGGACCTCAACCTTGTGAACAAGACCAAGGGCAAGATCAACCTCAAGATGGTGGTGAACCTCTAAATGATGCCCAAGGTCAAGTTCTCCCCCTCGAGCAAGTTCAAGATCAAGAGCAAACTCAAGCTCAAGATCAAGAACAAGCTCAAGACGGCGCTCAACATGATCAAGTCAACCCTCCTCCCTCCACATCCGAGGAGGAATTAGAGCGTCGCGCCGTGAAGATTGCTTCCAAGCTCACCACTCAAGGCCATCTCATGGAGAATGTTGTTGGAAGCCTAAGGAAGGGGGTAAGCACTCGTAGACAATTAGCAAACTATTGTGAACAGCACGCGTTTGTCTCTTGTGTTGAACCCCAAAAGGTCTATGAGGCGCTCGAAGACTTTGATTGGCTCAATGCCATGCATGAAGAACTCAACAACTTCGAGTACAACAAAGTTTGGAGATTGGTGCCAAGGCCATCGGGGAACCACAATGTCATTGGAACCAAGTGGATCTTCAAGAACAAGCAAGATGCTCATGGGAACATCGTTCGCAACAAGGCAAGATTGGTAGCTCAAGGCTACTCCCAAGTCGAGGGTATCGACTACGGTGAAACCTTTGCTCCCGTTACTCGTCTTGAATCCATACGTTTGTTGATTGCCTATGCTTCCCATCACAACTTTAAGTTGCAACAAATGGATGTGAAAAGTGCTTTTCTTAATAGTCCTATTAATGAGTTGGTTTATGTCAAGCAACCCCCCGGGTTCGAGGACCCCTACTTCCCGGATCATGTGTATCAACTCGATAAGGCACTCTATGGCCTTAAACAAGCCCCACGTGTGTGGTATGACCACCTTACCGAGTTGCTACAAGATCGTGGATTTGAAGTAGGACAAATCGATCCCACTCTTTTTACTAAGAAGGTCAATGGGGAGTTGTTTGTATGCCAACTATATGTTGATGATATTATCTTTGGTTCTCCTAACAAAGCTTTCAATGAGGAATTTGCCGCTCTCATGACCTCCAAGTTTAAGATGTCTTCAATGGGAGAGTTGAAGTTCTTCCTTGGTTTTGACATCAAACAAAGAAGAGAAGGAACCTTCATCAACCAAGCCAAATACACTCAAGACATGCTTAAAAGATTCAAGCTAAGTGATGTCAAACCGGCTACTACACCAATGCCTACCAAGTGCCAACTTGACATCGATCCCAATGGTAAAGCGGTGGATCCAAAGGTATATCGCTCCATGATTGGCTCCTTGCTTTACCTTTGTGCATCTAGACCAGATATCATGTTGAGTGTGGGGATGTGTGCACGTTTTCAAGCCGCACCAAAGGAAAGTCACTTTGTGGCGGTCAAGCGAATCTTTCGATATTTGGCTCATACCCCAAACTTTGGCTTATGGTACCCAAGAGGAGCAAACTTCAAGCTTGAAGGTTTCACGGATTCCGATTGGGCGGGAGACAAAGTGGATAGGAAGTCCACTTCCGGAGGGTGCCAATTCCTTGGTTGCCCTTTGGTAAGTTGGTCTTCCAAGAAGCAAAGTTGTGTGTCTCTCTCGTCCACCGAAGCGGAGTATGTGGCGGCCGGTAGTTGTTGTGCTCAACTCTTATGGATGAGGCAAACTTTAAAGGAGTACGGTGTCATTTGTGACAAAGTGCCTCTTTGGTGTGATAATGAAAGTGCCATCAAGATTTCTCTCAACCCGGTGCAACACTTCAAGACGAAGCACATTGAGATTCGGTATCACTTCATCCGGGATCACATTAGGCGAGGGGAGATCGAGCTCAAGTATGTCAACACTCATGATAACCTTGCAGATATTTTCATGAAGCCCTTGGATGAAGCAAGATTTCGCGAGTTAAGGCATGAGCTAAATATCATTGATTTGAGCAATGTGACTTGAACCCGTGCACCCCCCACCACACTCAACTTGTTGTCTAGTTTAGGTGTAGGCATGGACATAGGGGGAGTGTTGTTCTCTCAATGAACTCTCCCTCCCCCCATTATGCATAAAACGATCAACTCTTTCACATTAGACATTTTTTATGGTACTTGTGCTTCAAAGACGAGTTTTGGTCATGGGCCCAAGGATAATTCTTCGCGGTGCCATACCAATTGACTCAAACATAGGTGGCTCCGGCCACCGCCCTCTCTTGAGAGAGGCCAGAGCCCGCTCCTCTTTCGTTTGGTTGCTTTGAAGGAGTGGGTTCCGGTTCGTTGCGCGTGTTTTTGGTGTCTTGTTGGTCTTTGTTTGTATTTTGTTTGCCTTCCCGTTCTTTTCGTGAGTTTTTCCTTGAGTCTAGAAGCAGTTTTTGGTTGCTGGCGGTACTACCGCCGCTGGCGAGCGGTACTACCGCTCCAAGCGGTACTACCGCCCTCCAGCGCGGTACTACCGCTGAGAGGCGCGGGAGGGGGTTATATCGGGGGCAGGGGGACTTTCTTCTCCCCCGTACCCATTCGCACGTCCCCTCGCCTATTCTTCTCTCTCTGTAGCAACCGGCGCCGCGGGAGGGCTCCAGCGGATCTCCCTCTCCGGGCCAGCCCTCTCCATTCCCTTCGGTGTAAACAATCCCCACTTTGTCCTCTTGCCATGGATGCCGGTGATGAGGTCCCTGAGCATCAGGCTCGTCGTGTCAATCCTGGACATGCCACGTCCAAGCGCTACCGTACCACCGAGCCTGCCGGAGGATCCTCAAGTGCTGCACCTCCACCTCCACCTCCACCTCAACTCTAGAAGAAGTCAGGGGTCAATCCCAAGCCCGGAAAAACAGTGCCAGAAATGCCGCCAAAGGAGTTCTGGGCGAGGCGCCACCGCAACCCGTATGAAGCTGACCAAGATCCCACTTTGGTTAACCGTCCGTTCTGGAACAGGTTCCAGTTTGCCATCTTCTTCGATGTACTCAAAGCGAAGAAGAATTTCTTTGTCAAAGTGCACTCCATCGACACCGACCATATGGAGCAAGATCCCGACTACTTTGGTGAAGCTATTCAGATTTGCACTCAACTGAACATTCTTGGGATCATGAAATTCAACAAGGACTTTGATGCTGATATGGTGGCCCAATTCTATGCCACGGTTCACCTTGGGACTGATGAGGACAGGACACTCACCTGGATGACCCATGGCAAGTTGCTTTCTGTCAAGTGGAAAGCGTTCATGCAGTTGATTGGGGTGCAAGACCTCGGTCTTGAGTCTCCTGTTGGCTTTCGCCCGCACGCCCACGCTCATTGCACTCACAAGCAAGCTCTCTGGCCATACTGCACTCTGAAGATCAACCAGGAGACACAGAAGGAAACCTATGAGCTGCCTGCCTATCTGGATATCCTTCACCGCGTCTTCAGAGAGACCCATTTCCCTCGCATTGGGAATCTGGACCAGGTTCACTCTTATCTCGTGGACATGCTTCTTTTCTGCCAGCGTGAGAAGGAAAATCCCACCGGCGAGTCTTTGGATATCTCTCATGTTATGTGGTCTGAGCTGCTGTCTGCTATCTCCGAGCGCAAGTGCCCGATCTATGGTCCGTTCATCATGCTGCTCATTGAGAAGGCCTGGGATCATGTATATCCTAAGGTGCCACTGGAGTCTGGAGAGTTGATCTCTCACGATGTCAAGCGTCTGAGGAAGAAGGATAACTGGGGCACTCAGGCCCCTAAGACTGGAGTTCCTTCGTCTGCTGCTGCCATGGAGACAGAGGAGGAGCCTGCAGCTGATGATGATGAGGATGATGACTACATGCCTTCTGAGGCAGAGCCCTCTTGGGCTAAGAAGCTCAAGTCTAAGATGAAGAAGCTGTTCTGCATGGAGGCTCACGGTCAGTACATGACTCATGTGGCTGAGAAGAAGGCTCGCGGTCGTCACAAGGAGCTCATGCATAAGTTGGGTGCTACAGTCAAGAGTGGATCTGAGGACCAACTTACTGAGGAGGAGGAGTGGATTCAGCAGCACTGCCCGTGGACCGACTTGAGGCCGAGCACTTCCAGACTGACGACGGTGGTGCCGATGATTCCGCTGGGCTCTGATGCGTGTGTCCCTCATTTGCTCTCACCTGGAGCGGTAGCAACACTCCCTCTCCTTTTTGGTGTCTCGATGCCAAAGGGGGAGAGAGTTTAGGGATTTGCGAGTGTGTCTTTCGTCTCTTATTCGTGTCTTGATTGTGTTTTCCTCGCATTTGCTTTGGTTGGTTTGTCTGTGAGACCTAAGTTCGAGTGAGACTTAAGTTCGAGTCATATGGTGTAAGACATATGCTACCTTACATTTCCAGTATCATTATCTATGTCTATCTAGCTTATGCGTTGCGTGCTTTTCTTGTTATATCATCTATGCTGCTCTCATACACCATGCTTAGATTGTTGGTCTCTAAAATGTAGGGGGAGCTTTGATCCTAGTATGTGTGCTGTGCAGTCCAAAGCACTTATCTAAATAACACACATCCAGGGGGAGCCCATCTACATGTTAGGACCGTGGGATTTGTATGCTTACTCTATATCTTGTTTATGCAAATCCCGTATTGTCATCAATCCACCAAAGAGGGGGAGATTGTAAGGGCATATTTATCCCCTAGTGGTTTTGGTGATTGATGACAATGCTTTTGCGGACTAATCGTGTGCGTTAAGTTCTTTCAGAGAATCATCCATTGGCACGAGACGATTTTCTCCCCTCGGTGTTTTAGTCAAGACGGTGTAGCTCCTTCGTTTCGTTGTTGGTGGACTAGTCTCGTAGGAGTCACCGTACTATTAAGAGGGGATCCGCTTTGGTAAGACTAGGGTGGAATCAACACGTACACATCCTTATCACACCCGTCGTCTTCCTTTCGCAACTCTGGAGCCGCAACTTCTCTTCCATACCTGCCTCGCACTGTTCCAGCGGTAGTACCGCCGATGCCCTCCAGCGGCAGTACCGCTCCCAGCGGTAGTACCGCTCCGTAGAGCGGTAGTACCGCTCTCGGGCTTTGGCCGTAGTACCGCAGCAGTACCGCGCTACTGCCGCCTCGATTCGAGACGGTGTTTTCTCGTGTCGGGTTTTGCGGCACTACAAGCGGTAGTAGAAGCGGTAGTACCGCTCGGAGCGGTAGTACCGCTCCTACTCCCGCGGTAGTACCGCTCTAGGGCCAGTGGCCTGGCCTCCTCTCCCGCGCGGTAGTACCGCTGGGTAGGGAGCGGTAGTACCGCTCTCAGCGGTAGTACCGCCCTTCCCCAGCGGTAGTACCGCCCTGTGCGGGGCTGCTCAGTGAGGTAACGGTTGGATGTGTTCCCACACTATATAAAGGTGTCTTCTTCCTCCTAGTTGACCCACCTCTTTCCCCCAAAGCTCCATTGTTGCTCAAAGCTCCATTTTCGCCCGATCTCTCTCCCTAGCCAATCAAACTTGTTGATTTGCTCGGGATAGGTTGAGAAGGCCCAGATCTACACTTCCACCAAGAGAAATTTGATTCCCCCCACTTATCCCTTGCGGATCTTGTTACTCTTGGGTGTTGAGCACCCTATACGGTTGAGGTCACCTCGAAGCCATACTCCATTGTGGTGAAGCTTCGTGTTGTTGTTGTTGTTGGGAGCCTCCGATTGTTGTGGAGATTGCCCCAACCTTGCTTGTAAAGGTTTGGCCGCCGACTTCAAGGGCACCAATAGTGGAATCACGGCATCTCGCATTGTGTGAGGGCGTGAGGAGAATACGGTGGCCCTAGTGGCTTCTTGGGGAGCATTGTACCTCCACACCGCTCTAACGGAGACGTACTTCCCCTCAAAAGGAAGGAACTCTGGTAACACATCCTCGTCTCCACCGGCTCCACTCTTGGTTATTTCGTGCCTTTACTTTTGCAAGCTTACTTATTGTTACATCCCTTGCTTGCTTGTGTACTAGTTGTTATTGCATCATATAGGTTGCTCACCTAGTTGCACATCTAGACAACCTATTTTGTTGCAAAGTTTAATTTGGTAAAGAAAAGGTTAAAAATTGTTAGTTGCCTATTCATCCCCCCCCCCCTCTAGTCAACCATATCGATCCTTTCAACGCGGTTGCGGAGTCGTAGACGAGGTAGTATGCCCGGAAAGGTCTGGGGTCGTGCTCGGCTGTGAACACCAAGCTGATGACCATGATGTCCCCTTGCGGGGAGAGCACGCGGCAGCCGATGCTGACATCCCTTCCCCAGATGCCCGTCGTCTTGTCGTCGATCTCCGCGCCGAGTAGGTCGAACGCCTGGTCGGACACGCGGATGCACATCCGGGGGCAGCGCACCGGGTCGTCGTCGTCACCACGGACCACGTAGAGCGAGATGGCCTCCATGACGCGCATGCCATTCGGGCCGCAGCCGACGGCACTCCTCTTGCACACCACGGCCTCCAAGGCGAGCGATCCAGGGTCTTCGAGGAAGTCGTAGTTGCTCACGATGTCTCCAATCACCAGGAACGGCCGGGGACGCGCAGCCTTAGGATGTGTTTGGATTGTGGCCAAAATGCACCTATCAAAATTTGGATCATGACCCAAAGATTGGTCTTTGTTTGGATGGGTGTCAATTTTTTGGCATGCCAATGAACTCTAGCCAACTCTAGTTTATTTTTCTTGTCAATGTTGGCCAAATCATAGACAACCAAAACCTCAACCAAAATTTTGGCTAGCCAATGCTTTAGTGGGGCAACCTTGGGCACAAACCGAACACACCCTTAGTCGTCATGGCGTGCAGATCGATCAGATTTTGTCTAGTTCCAGGGGCTCTCTAGTTTTTGCTTTTGTGATTGTGTGCATACGGTATATATAGGAGCTAACCTACACCTAGCAAGCAGACCCAAGTTTGAACTCCTAAGCCTACACGGATACGCACACAGCATACACGGGCAATGGCCACACGATAACCTGCTAGTACTAGTACTTTCCCCGTTTTGACAAAAAAAAACCTGCTGGCGATATTCAATTATAGTGCCAGACTCATCTACTATCGGCAAACAGTAAATTCAAAAAATATTCCAGATTTTTTTAAAAAAAATCTGATTTTTTTTGTTAACCAAGATACCCATATGCATGCTGTCCGAGCAAAATAACGTGCTTTTCAGACATCTGAGGTGCCCGTGGCAAAAAAGACTAAATCAAATTCAAATAGTTTGTTTTTCAAACTTTCTCACGGGCCCTAATTTCGTGTTTTTTTTTCTACCAAGAGCTACTAGGATATCCCAACACCATCAAATTTGACACGGACATCAGACACTCAAGCATCTTACATGCCAATTTTTTTGAATTGTTTTGATCTTTTTTTGCCCTCAATAAATAGTTTGGATTGGATAAACATCCTACTTTCATTCCAATCATAAAACAAGGGAAAAGATCAAAGGAGAAAACCCTTCCAGGAAAACTAGTAAGCAAACCCTGACAAACTTGCATTTGTTGAGCGAAAAGAAGAGTATTTCTTTTGATTTTACCATTCACGCTCGGGAGCAGTTGAGCTCTCGTGGAAAAATCTATATTGGGCGCACATAGGCATCATGAGCTATATCTGCTAGTACTAGTACTTTCCCGTTTGGAACAAAAAGGATAACCTGCTAGCGATTAAATTCTGGCCAGGCTCATCTGTTCTCATTGAACAGTAAATTAAAAAATATACTAGAAAAATTAAAAAAATGATTTTTCTTTTTTGTCAACCAAGATACCAAGTACTAAGAGGTTCTGTGTTAGAAAACCATCCTGCATTGCCCTTTGCATGGGTAAGACTAGGTTTTTATAATCCCTCCCCAGACTCCACCTCGTGTGGGAGTTTCTACGCACTAGGTCTGTCCTTTTAAGATACCAATTTGTGATGTCTTGGCAAAAAAGTCATGCTTTTCCGAGATATGAGGAGTTCATGGCAAAAAAGAAAAACTTGATTCAAACATTGCGCTTTTTTTTGAAACATTCTTAGGCCTGATTTTTTTGCTAAGACCTACTCAGATGTCGAAACACCACCAAATTTGGCACGGGCATCACGTACTCGAGCATCTTGCATGCCATTTTTTTTGAATTGTTTCGATTTTTATTGCTATTTCTTTCGATTTTACTGTTCATGCTCAGGAGCAGCTGAGCTCTAGAGCCGAGTCACTGCGTCCACCTGCTAATTCCCGAACTCATGGGAAAATCTATACTCAGCGCACATAGACAGTGTGAGAGCTATATCTCGGTCAATGCGAGACCGAGTATCATCTCACAGTAGGCGATTTTAGAATGGGCTGGCCCAATTGTAGCTTCTAGTGAGGGGTTTTGGAAAGCTCCAATGGACCGTTTTAGAAGTTTCAACATGGTTTTTTCTTATTATTTTCTCTGTATGTTTTCTTTAATGGTTTTGTTTGGCTTTATCCAGTTTTTCTTTTTTAATATTTTTTCAAATATGTTGACTTTTTTAATACAGACTAAACATTTTACGTATACATGTTGAACATATTATAGGTGCATGTTGAAAATTTCTCAAATATATTTTGAACATTGCTAAAATGAATATCGATTTTCATACAAGTTGAACATTTTTAATTATATCAAAAACAATGAAAAAACAAGCTGAACATTTTTCACATACACATCCAATATTTTCGAAATACATGTTTAAGATTTTCCAAATGCAGATTGAACATTTTTAAATACACATTGAAATTTTTTTAAACTTTATTTAAGAAAAGATCATGATTTTTTTTAAAAAAAAACTTGTGAGTAATTTTACAAGTGTTACAAACATTTTTTAAAATTTCACTATTTTTTCTAATAGTCGGATGCATTTTTTTTCAAATTACATGAACATATTTTTACATTCTATAAACAATCTTTTAAATGTCCGCGGCAGCCCCTTCTTTTGATCGTTGTAATATGATTGCTATCCATGCATCTTCATAGTGTTCCTGGGCGTGTTTGTACGTACATTAATTTATTTCATAGTATGTTCCTTAACAATACCTCTCCAGATTAGTGAATACTTTCAGCCCGCTAACTACAATCCTAGTGAGAACACAACACATCGCCTTTTTCTATAGTGAACACCATGGACCCTAATCCCAACTTTATTGTGATCATCGCTAAGTGTTTTTGTTTCTAATGTGATAATCCCTCACTCCAATTTTAGCCAAGTTACAGTTCTTCCTCTTGTGAATACATCTAACTTAACTCAACTCCGTCAAGGTCTTGTTCCTTGAAACTATCCTTGTCGTTTTCCCATCCTCGATATAGTGGGTCCGTTGCGGCCCTAACTACTCTAGTGAGGTATTGTCTGGACTGGTATTGAACCCGCTACTATCGACTCCCTTTGAAAGATCATGGACATATCAGATCAAAAGAGTTACCATTGGGGGGATTAAGCATCGTTAACCTAGTTACATTAGCATTTCTTATCACTGTTTACCTTTTTCACTTTACCTACAATTTCAATCTAGTGGCTTATAAGTGGATTGATGAATAATGAGAAGACGAGAAGGGAAAAACTAGGGTCTTCTAGAGTAGGAAACCTGGGGTTTATCCCGTTTTCCTTCCGTGCGATATTTCAATCCCCAAATCAGGGAGAATTTTGACCTTCTATCCTCTTGATCCGTCGTTCTGGTTTTGGTAATACTATCAGAGAGCATTCGGTGCTCGACGATGATTTGTATAGCTGCAGTTGGGTGGTCGGTGTCGGTGTCAAAACCGGCGGATCTCGGGTAGGGGGTCCCGAACTGTGCGTCTAGGCGGATGGTAACAGGAGACAAGGGACACGATGTTTTTACCCAGATTCGGGCCCTCTCGATGGAGGTAAAACCCTACTCCTGCTTGATTGATATTGATGATATGGGTAGTACAAGAGTAGATCTAGCACGAGATCAAGGAGGCTAAACCCTATAAGCTAGCCTACGGTATGATTGTTGTTCGTCCTATGGACTAAATCTAAAACCCTCCGGTTTATATAGACACCGGAGAGGGCTAGGGTTACACAGAGTCGGTTACAATGGTAGGAGATCTACATATCCGTATTGCCAAGCTTGCCTTCCACGCCAAGGAAAGTCCCATCCGGACACGGGACGAAGTCTTCAATCTTGTATCTTCATAGTCTTGGAGTCCGGCCAATGATGATTGTTCAGCTATCCGGACACCCCCTACTCCAGGACTCCCTCAGTAGCCCCTGAACCAGGCTTCAATGACGAGAGTCCGCCGCGCATATTGTCTTCGACATTGCAAGGCGGGTTCCTCCTCCGAATAATTCATAGAAGATCGTGAACACCAGGATAGTGTCCGGCTCTGCAAAATAAATTCCACATACCACCGTAGAGAGAATAATATTTACACAAGTTCAATCTGCTGACGTATTTTGTGGCATGACATCACGCCGCGGCCAAGCCTTTATAAGAATCATTTTTATTATTCCACCTCAGCGCGTTTAGCGAAGCGGTTTCCTTGGCACGTCTTGTCGAAGCAGAGATTGTGTCCCCTTATTCCGGGATTCTCATCAATACGGACGTGGGTAACCCAACCGCGCCTTTGATTGTGGCGCTTGGGAGATAAGCGAGTTTTACCAGGCTGGTGGTGTCGCACAGTTTCGTCCGCCCATATATAAGGGGATAAGGATCCACCTTTTCACCTACGCCTTCTTCCTCCTTTGCTTATCCATCTCCGTGCACTCGAGCTCCAGCGCCCAAGTCCGCACATCTCACCTCAACCTTCTCCAGCCATGTCCGGAGCGGGAGGCAAGTGGATGGCCTCCTCCATTACGGAGGGGCATATCAAGAAGCTGCACAGCGCCGGATATTTGTCTAGCGATATCGCGCACCGGCTCCCCGACGAGGGGCAGCTCATCCCCACCCCCAGGCCCCATGAGAGGGTGGTATTCCTTCTCCATTTCCTCCGCGGACTGGGCTTCCCACTCCACCCCTTTGTCCGGGGGCTCATGTTCTACTACGGCCTGGATTTCCATGATCTGGCCCCGAATTTCATCCTCAACATGTCGGCGTTTATTGTCGTGTGTGAGGCCTTCCTCTGCATCCAGCCCCACTTCGGCTTGTGGCTAAAGACCTTCAATGTCAAGCCGAAGGTTGTGAAGGGCAGCCAAGCGGAGTGCGAGGCGCCATGGTGGGCAAGATGCCCAACGTCACTTGGCTCGAGGGCGCCTTTGTGGAAACCATCAAGGGGTGGCAATCGGGGTGGTTCTACACCACCGAGCCGCGTGACCCTGAATGGGCAGCGACCCTCGAATTCAGATCTGGCATCCCCATGCGGCTCACTTCCTGGAAAGAGAAGGGCCTGCTGTGGGGTAATTCGGAGGAGCTGACCGGACTTCAATCCTGTCTCCAAACCCTGGTGAACAAGAAGCTCAAGCTTGTCAACATAATCCAGGTCATGTTCATCCGCCGGATTCTCCCCTGCCAACAACGGGACTTCAACTTGTGGGAGTTCGATCCGGCACAGCACCAGACCTTGAGCGGGCTCTTCGACACTACGTACAAAGAGGCCTGGAGGGTGCTGTTCAAGGGCACCGAGGCTCCCGCATCCGCTACCGAAGATCACGGATTCAGCTCGCAGCGTCCGGCTGGCGAGGTAAGCCATGTTATCCTTTATGGGACACTTGCTTTTCATAGTTTGACTCTATGTGGGATCTAAACTCCTAATACCTTTAACAGGCCTGGCAGGAGACGTTCGGACAGGTTAACTGTACGGCTCCCCTTCCAGAAGACCCAGCGGATGCCCGTCTGACAGGCTGCTGGCCCCGGCACCTTACGTGGTGCCGGAGAAGAAGGCCAAGAAGAAGGCCACGGGAACTCGGAGGAGTTCCCGGCGCCAGGTGCTATCGGATTCATCGTCCAATGACTCCGAGGCGGACTCCTCCCACGAGGACGAGGAGGAGAAGAAAGAGGCCTCTCCCCTAGCAGGGGGAGAGAAGAAGAGGAAGGCCTCCCCAACGGGGGAGGCCGAAGGGTCCAAGAAGGGAAGGACCCTTCCCCTGGACTGCTCTGCCAACGCCGGCGACGACGACGAGGAGTGGCCCTCAAGGGCCAAGCCCCTAGCGAGATTGTAAGTATCCGGACTCCTGAATAACTCATAATTTTCTTTTTGTCACATAGCATCTTTTAACGCCGCATACAACCCTGTAGTCCGCTCAAGGACGATCTTCCCGCTTCGTCGAGCGGGTCCTTGGGTACGTCGGATGTGAATAGCACTTCACTTCCGACCGCCTCCTCCCCCCGTGATGCCGACGACGCCGAAGTGGGATCCCGGAAGGGGACCCACCAGGTGGAGGAGGCCCCGGAGGTGCCGCAGGGCAACCTCCCGGACTTTGGACCGGACTCCGCACCGGAACCTGCAGTGGTTCCGGAGTCCGGTGGACGGCCCCTTCGTAAGAAGGGCAAGACTGTGTCGCCGGCGGCCTCCGTCCAACCGGAGGCGCCGGATAACTTGCTGGAGGCGCTCAACGGCGCTTCCATCGAAGAGGAACACCGCACTGTCATGAGTGCGGTGATTCAGAAGGTTCAGCTCGCCAAAAGCGGGCTGACCGAAGCCTGCAGCAGCCTTCTAATAGGCTTTGAGGTAAGAATTTTTAGATATGTAGTATAATACCGCATAGACAGTAGCCCCTGATGCTCGGTGCGGTGTTCGGAAAGAAAAGTTGGACTGAGGATCTAAAAAGGTATACGTAGGAGTCTTAAAAAATATGTCAATATGGGAATGCAGGCTGCGCTGCTGACCTCTGCCGCACTGACTGCGGAGGTCAATACCTTGAAGCAGAGCCTCGAGCGGTCCGAGAGCGAGCTCGGCCGTGCCAAGAAGCAGCTCGAGGACAAGGAAGGTGAGTAACACCTTATTACAGTTGTACCTTACAGAAAAGGATTTGGTTGCAAGAGAAATGACAAGGATAACATGGGTACTCCAGGGGCTACGAACGAGGTGGCGACCCTGAAAGAGGCGGTGTCCACGGCCGAACGCAATGCGGCCACGGAACGCGCCGAGCGAGAGAAGCAGGAGGCGCGAGTGGCAGAGGTACGGCAAGAGCTCCAGGATCTCGTGGAAAAACACGAGAGTTTGGAGCGTGACTCGAAGACTCGAGAGTCCGAGCTTGCGTCGGCTTTTGAGAGTGCCAAAGCCGCTAAGGCCGAAGCCCACAAGGCCCTCCAGGAAATCGAGGCATTGAAGAAAATAGCGGCGGGTAAGGCATTCTTCATGCAAAGCAAGCATGTAAAAGTGAATTACCTGTTACTTACCCGAATTCGGAGCTCTCAAGGAGCATTCGCAGATCTGCCCCGTAGAGTGTCCGATGCTGCCGCTTTCTACAGAGCCGAGGAGGGGAGCTCAACAGAGAAGGTGTTCTGGTCTCAGTATGCTGAGGCCGGACATCCGGTGCCCCTTAGAGACCAGCTGAAGCAGCTGGTCGAGCTCCACAAGGTGGCCGAACAGGCCATGAAGGGCCTCATAGTTCGGCTGTGGCCCAAAGAGGCCATGCCTGGGAGCTACTTTGGCCTGGTGCGGCGGCTGGTGGATGCTTGTCCGTGGGTTGAAGTCATCAAGCATTCCGCCTGCATTGAAGGTGCCCGTCGGGCCCTTGCCCGTGCTAAAGTGCACTGGGGCAAGATGGATGCTGAGAAGCTTGTGACGGACGCGCCACCGCCGAGCAAGGAGTATCGTACGCCCGAGATGTATTATAAGGGTGTCCTGAAGGGTGCCCGCATTATTGTGGGTGAGTGCTCCAAAGATGTAATATTTAAGTAGACTCGCATTTTATTATCCTGTGCGCCGAAAAGTTTGTTCGTATGCACTAAGCAACGCTTGTTAATTTAAAATATTACCTTCTGTGTGGCCGTTTATCAAATCTGAGAGATGGCAAGTCGTCGGCTTCAGCCCCCATGCCATGAGTGCTGGGGTGTTCGGGATAAACTTGAGCGTTCTTGTTCCCATTTTTGGGTCCATCTAGGGAGGCGCTCAACACAACGAACGAGGCAACCAGACTTATAATGCTTGAACACTCTCACTTAGCCATAGAATTCTATAA
Source organism: Triticum dicoccoides (assembly GCF_002162155.2). Lineage (NCBI taxonomy): Eukaryota > Viridiplantae > Streptophyta > Magnoliopsida > Poales > Poaceae > Triticum > Triticum dicoccoides. The sequence continues at coordinate 644,228,572 of NC_041389.1, forward strand.
TTTTAAATTTTGGCGAAGCCCCTAGTGTTCGAAGGCCGAACTCGGGGCGCTATCCACGCCTGGGCCGGACAAAGCCGGTTCCTCGCTCTAAGCGGCATAAGTCTTTAGGGACTCAAAAAAACCTCTCGAACAGCGACCGGCTCTCGCCCCATCATGACGGTCAGTTTTAGCTTTCTCCACTGAGGTGCTCGCCCAGCTCAACTGGGGCACAATCGCGGTAGTTCTCCCAGCGCTACCTTAGCCGATATAACGGAACGTAAGGTACCAAAACATGGGAGCCGGCCAAACCCAACTATTGACCCAAGACATGATTCGGAGCCGATGCATATAATGCTATAAGTTCGGGGTGCCGCACTTGTGAAAGTGTTCGGACTTATCATACCATAATGTGGGGAACTTAAGCCCCTCGTGTATTTGACCGTACCAAAGTGTACGGATGCAACATGTCATAAATGAACATATGTATAAGAAAGGAATGCGATTATAGGCAAAAAGCAATGCATTGTTTATTCAAAAAATACTGCCATGAATGCAAAACGATACAAATAGTGCGATAAGCAAGGGATGGAACTATTTAGCATGTCCCCCTCCAGGGGTAGGCTGCGGAATGGCGTATATAAAATAGGTATAATGCTCTTAATGGAGACCACCTGGATTCGCGTCGTAGATCTTCTCCTTCCCTGGCTGTTGCATCGTGAGTTCGGCAGGTCTGCTGCCGGACAGGGCCTCTGGTAAATGGAGTCCTGAGGATAAGAAGAAAAAAAGAAAAAAAAGGAAAGAAAAAGGATGACACACTTGGGAGCCCCTGGTGTGGTTGAGCCGCACTCTGGGCCTGCCGTGGTCGTGCCCCTTCCCCTATGCCCATGGTATCTCTAGAGCGTAATGATGTACGCGGAGTACTGGTCTTGAAATTTTGCGAGGGCTGGGGTTGGGGCCGCATTGCTACGCATGCTCGGAACGTGCCAGGTGGTCTTGTTGTAGGTTACTCCGGGCGCGCTTAGCAGTGTCCGGTCGCTTAACGGCCGGACTCGAGAATTGCCTCAAGAGGCTGCTCTGCACTTCTGCCGCGAGAGCCGCTGTGTGTTCCTCCGTTCGGAGGGAGCGTTCAGTGTTTCCGCTGACCGTGATGACTCCTCGAGGGCCTGGCATCTTGAGCTTGAGGTATGCGTAGTGTGGCACCGCATTGAACTTTGCAAACACGGTTCATCCGAGTAGTGCATGGTAGCCGCTGCGGAACGGAACTATGTCAAAGATTAACTCCTCGCTTCGGAAGTTATCCAGTGATCCGAAGACCACTTCCAGTGTAACTGAGCCTGTACAATTGGCCTCTACACCTGGTATGACGCCCTTGAAGGTCGTCTTTGTGGGTTTAATCCTTGAGGGGTCTATGCCCATCTTGCGCACTGTATCCTGGTAAAGCAGGTTCAGGCTGCTGCCGCCGTCCATCAGGACTCTAGTGAGGTGAAACCCATCGACGATTGGGTCTAGAACCAGTGCGGCGAACCCGCCATGGCGGATGCTGGTGGGGTGGTCCCTTCGATCAAAAGTGATTGGGCAGGAGGACCATGGATTGAACTTTGGGGAGACTGGCTCCATCACGTATACATCCCTGAGCGCACGCTTCCGCTCCCTTTTGGGTATGTGGGTTGCGTATATCATGTTCACCGTCCGCACTTGTGGGGGGAAACCCTTCTATCCTCTATTTTTCGGCGGCCGGGTCTCTTCCTCGTCATCGCTATGCAGCCCCTTGTCATTGTTTTCGGCAATTAACTTGCCTGCCTGCTTGAATACCCAACAATCCCTGTTGGTGTGGTTAGCTGGCTTTTCAGGGGTGCCGTGTATCTGGCACGAGCGGTCGAGTATTCGGTCCAAATTGGATGGACCCAGAGTAGTTCCTTTGAATGGATTTTTCCGCTAACCGGGTTTGGAGCCTCTGAATCCGGTGTTGACTGCCGTATCCTCAGCATTATCGCGGTTAATGCGGCGTTTGTGCTTGTTGCGACATGACCTGCCATTGCGGTCCTTGGTATCCGGACTGCCAGAATTTTTGTCGAGGTTATTACTGCGGGCTAGCCAGCTGTCCTCTCCCGCGCAGAAGCAGGTCATGAGTGATGTGAGGGCTGCCATGGATTTCGGCTTCTCCTGTCCTAGGTGTCGGGCAAGCCACTCGTGGCGGATGTTATGTTTGAAGGCTGCGAGGGCCTCTGCATCCGGACAGTCGATGATTTGATTTTTCTTGGTTAAGAACCGTGTCCAGAATTGTCTGGCCGATTCGTCTGGCTGCTGAATTATGTGGCTTAGGTCATCAGCGTCTGGTGGTCGCACATATGTGCCTTGGAAGTTATCGAGGAATGCGGCTTCCAGGTCCTCCCAACACCCAATTGATTCTGCTGGCAAGCTGTTAAGCCAATGCTGAGCTGGTCCTTTAAGCTTGAGTGGGAGGTATTTGATGGCGTGAAGATCATCACCGCGGGCCATGTGAATATGAAGGAGATAGTCTTCGATCCAAACCGCGGGGTCTGTTGTGCCATCGTAGGATTCAATGTTCACGGGTTTGAACCCTTCGGGGATTTGATGATCCATTACTTCATCTATGAAGCATAGTGGGTGTGCGGCGCCTCTATATTGGGCTATATCACGACGTAGCTCAAGCGAGCTTTGTCTACTGTGTTCGGCCCGGCCGGAGTTGCTATATCCGGCGCGACGGTCATCGTCGCGCATCATGGGGCGCCCACGCGATCCATAGATCGATCTTGATTGTCTTGCCTTATCCTCCAATATGTCTCGCAAGTCCGGTGCATTCCCCCGTGGCTTTGTACTTTTCGATCGATGCCGGGGTACGACTTTAGTGGAGGGTCTAGAGGTCTCTCTGTCTCGGCCACGAGGTGGCCAGTTGGCCGTATTGTGCGCTGGTGATGTAGGTTTATATGCTTCCTCTAATCGGGGCAGCAGTTTGCGTTTAGGGTAGCTTTTGGAGGGGCGTTCGAGTTCATACTCTTTGGCCGCAAGGACTTCGGTCCACCTGTCGGCTAGCAAATCTTGGTCAGCTCTAAGCTGTTGCTGCTTTTTCCTGAGGCTGCTTGCCGTGGCCATGAGCCTGCGTTTAAAACGCTCTTGTTTGACGGGATCCTCAGGTACGACGAATTCATCGTCACCGAGGCTTGCCTCGTCTCCTAAGGGAGGCATGTAATTATCGTCCTCTACCTCTTTGTCTGCCGCTCTCTCATGAGGGATGGCTTCTTCATCCTCCTGTGCTGAATCTTGCTGGAGGGGGTTGTCTTCGGCACTGTCCGGGGTGTTATTGTCTCCGGTGCCAGAATCTCCATTCTTGCTGTGGCGGGATTTAGAGTGGCGCCGCTGACGCCGGCGCTTAGGCTGTTTCTTGGAGGGGTCTTCCTTCCCTGTTCCCTCACCATTCCCATCCTTTGGGATGTCCACCATGTATTTAGGACAGTATAACCGAGCCTAAACGGAGCTCTCTCACGCCCTCACGATTTCTGGCCGTTAGATCTCACAGTAGGATCATTTTTGGCCGTTAGATGCCCTGTCCTAAGGGGCTGCTACTCCAGAAAAATAATCTGAGATTTGTGGTTCATTGGGCCTTTTTGCCAGTCCATTAACCTCTACAGCCCGTGAGATCACTAACCGTCGTTCGTCTCGATCGATAGAATCAGATTGACGCTCCTCTCCCGACCTCTCGTATCTCTCGCAACCTAGAGTCCTAGACGAACCCTAGGACGTTGTGGCCATCCCGCCGCCGCCGGTTTGCCAGCCCCCTCCACGCCACCTCGCATTCCTGTACCCCCTCCCCTCCCCTCCCTACAAGATTGCAATGTAACCCATCGTTCTCCTCTCTCAGCATCGTTGTCTCCGTCGGTCCACCGCCACTACCTCGTCTGCACGTGCTCTTCCTCTACGACAGCGCTCGTTCCACTCATTATTTGCCGAAGGGCTCCCATTGAAGGGATCCCCGCGCCGGAGGATGGCAACGCGGTCACTGACGGAGAAGGGAGCGCGACCATGGATGGCCCGACGCCGACAGATGCCATCATCATTGGAGCCGGGGTAGCCGGATCTGCCTTGGGCCTACACGCTCGGAAAGGTGACATATTTAGAGGATTTCATGTTGTACACTTCTTTTCTTCATTTCCCTTTGGGTCGCCCGTCCAGAGCAATGGATCCATGGCGACCGCGCTGGTTGGAGCAGCGCCTCGCCGGATGGCTGGTCAAAGGGTCAGCTTGATTTACACGATCAGTTCGGTTGCATGGCCCGGCAATTCTTCTTCGTTCCTGTATCTCCTCTTCCCCCAAATCTTCTTCAATATACATATGAAATTTGTTTTGTTTTGTTCACTGTTGTGACGACAAAAAAAAGTGCAGGTTGTATACAGGACGATTCGAGCAACATACCGCTCTGGGTCAAGCAGCACATCAACTTACTCATCTTGGCAAGCTAGCAAGGTTTGTACTTTTGCTTTATGGATATAGTATAAATTTTCAATTTATTTACCTAATACATAATTGCACTGTTCATGATTGTCAGGCTAACTCAATCTTTGACGCTCCTGCAGATAACAACAATGTAATCACTCAAAAATACAACTAAATACTCTGTCCTTGCTCAAGTTGTACTACACAAGCACTAACAACAAAGAACTTGAGGACAAGGACACGGACAATGGTACAACCATTTCTTACTTAGTTATACCATTGACTAAAATTATTTACTTCATTATCACCATGATTTTCTTTCAATAATTTGAAGAAACACATACACCATCTTCTGCTAAGGAACAAGAAGCACCATCTTCTGACATTGGTACTGCAACCAAAAAGATTCACCAGAAGAAGTCCTATAGAAGGTCTAAAGTTCAACTTAGAAACTATAAAATTTCTTCATGTCTGCTTAATATTTATTTACAAACAATTTTGTGGATTACAGGCTGCAAGCCTGCAACTGAAACAAATAAATCGCCTTCAGCAAAAAAGATGCACTGACTCTAAAAAGATCTTGGATCGGCATTTAAAGTGCTAATAAAAGGAATGGCGGCGTTCTGCATATGTCTATCATTTCGACTGCTTTAGTTTTTCATTAATAAATATATCGCTTGCGTGCGAATGATACTGCATGGTCACATGATCATCAACTTTGTCTTCTGAAGTATCTATGTTTTGGTACTATGTTTGCAAAAACATGTGCCCTGAACAATTAAACATGCAATTCTATACATATGATTTGTTTTGTTTTGTTCACTGTTGTGCCGACAAAAAAAAGTGCAGGTTGTATACAGGACGATTCGAGCAACATACCGCTCTGGGTCAAGCAGCACATCAACTTACTCATCTTGGCAAGCTAGCAAGGTTTGTACTTTTGCTTTACGGATATAGTATAAATTTTCAATTTATTTACCTAATGCATAATTGCACTGTTCATGATTGTCAGGCTAACTCAATCTTTGACGCTCCTGCAGATAACAACAATGTAATCACTCAAAAATACAACTAAATACTCTGTCCTTGCTCAAGTTGTACTACACAAGCACTAACAACAAAGAACTTGAGGACAAGGACAGGGACAATGGTACAACCATTTCTTACTTAGTTATACCATTGACTAAAATTATTTACTTCATTATCACCGTGATTTTCTTTCAATAATTTGAAGGAACACATACACCATCTTCTGCCAAGGAACAAGAAGCACCATCTTTTGACATTGGTACTGCAAACAAAAAGATTCACCAGAAGAAGTCCTATAGAAGGTCTAAAGTTCAACTTAGAAACTATAAAATTTCTTCATGTCCGCTTAATATTTATTTACAAACAATTTTGTGGATTACAGGCTGCAAGCCTGCAACTGAAACAAATAAATCGCCTTCAGCAAAAAAGATGCACTGACTCTAAAAAGATCTTGGATCGGCATTTAAAGTGCTAATAAAAGGAATGGCGGCGTTCTGCATATGTCTATCATTTCGACTGCTTTAGTTTTTCATTAATAAATATATCGCTTGCGTGCGAATGATACTGCATGGTCACATGATCATCAACTTTGTCTTCTGAAGTATCTATGTTTTGGTACTATGTTTGCAAAAACATGTGCCCTGAACAATTAAACATGCAATTCTATACATATGATTATTCTACCCTAAATAATGTTTGTTTTGATAGCTTGATGTCTATTCCTATAAGAAAATGCACTGATTTGATATTGCACTATTCTGCCAAGAATGTTTAACTCTCCATGCTATATTATCTCAAATTGTATTAGCATGACAAAATGCATCTTTCAAGTTTCCAGTTAAACTTTCTCCTCACATGAGCTAACATCTGATTTGACCATCTTAGTCTCCAAATTCATATTCAAAATCAGAATTCTTACCCTGAATTCGTGCAAACAGCAGACATGTAGTGCCCACCACTCAAAAAAGACTCACAGTAAATGCAGACAACTCTATTCATCAGTTATCAAAAACTTATTTACTAATTAGTTACAGATACATGGCGCAAAATGATGACCTAATACTTATAAATGCTTGAAACCATACAATGGCCATTAGGCTAATCTCTCACATACCATTCGTAAGTATAGATCATCTCCGGTACAAGTAAAATTCCAATACAAATTTAATCAACAAAATGTCTACATATATATCCGTACCTTCTTTTATCTATATAATTGCATAATATTAGATTGCAATAATAGACGGGCGCAGAAACGCGCGCCGACATGATCTAGTATGTCGTATGACGAGGTGGCTTTCCAGTGCCCCATAGGCGCTGGTTCTTGGTCGTCTCCGGCATCATCGTCCATACCGTCGATGTCTTTGGAGTCAAAGTCTAGCATGTCGGTTAGGTCGTCGACAGTGGCTACAAAGTGGGTGGTGGGTGGGCATTGAATTTATTCGTCGTCCGCATCCCAACCGTCCTGGCCATAATCCGGCCAAGGCTCTCTTGACAAAGAGACACACTTTAACGAATTCAGGATGTCGCCAAAAGGCGAGTGCTGAAAGATGTCCGCAGTGGTAAACTCCATGATCAGCGCCCAATCGGATTCGATTGGTAGGGGCGTGGGAGGTTCGGAGTCCAGCGAGGAGTCCGGCACCTCGGAGTCACGAGCTTCACAAGGGACTGGGTCGGTATTCGGCTCCATCGCCATAGAGGTAGCAGCCCCTGAGGCGGTGTCTAGCCACCCATCCTCGATTGGCGCAATCGGCTCCGAGTTAAGGGTCGGAGCGGACTCTTGTGCGGCCTCCAGGGCACTGTCCGGCAGCAGGGCTAGATCATTAGAAACATTATAACCGAGCACTTTTCCAGCCCTCCCAAGCCATCAGCACTCGTAGTCGTCTGATCATCACTTGGGGAGTTTGTTGGCCGTCCGATTGTCCCTCGATCCCACGTTCGCTCGCTTTGACGCTATCAGCGAGCGATCACCTTTGCTGGGCCGCTACTCTGGTGACATTTTTGGGCCTCTGGTATTAAATTGGGCCCAATGAGTCAACCTTTCTATGTACTACAGGGTCTGCTCAGCGTCTTCCTAGCCCCACACCCCCGACCCGATGCGCCGCCGCTATCGTCATTGTCGCAGAGAGAGGAAGATAGTGATGGCAATGGTAACGGCGGGCCAAACGCATCGCCAAGCACATCATGCGGAGTGGTGCCGCTCCGATCGCTGCCCTTCTACAACGAACCTCCAAATCTCGCACGAAAAAGGGGATCTTGGCGATGGCGGCGGCCGGCGTCACTTCCTCCATCCTCTAGGTCTGTGTACATCTGCTCCTTCTGTGCATATCCTATTTTCTACGAGGCGTTTGCTCGATCTGGTCTCCGAGATGGTCGAATGGGAGAGGACATGAGAGGCTGAGCACCAGAGTATGGGCGTCGCTGTCGTGCAGGAAGATGTTGTTTCCAAGCCTGCCGCCGCCGCCCCCACGCTGTCCAAGGCTGAAGGCGGCCAGAAGAGAAAGCTCAAGGAGGCCGACGCAGTCGCGGAGGCGAACGGTGCCTAGGACGCCAACCGACCGCACGTGGAAGGCAAACCACAGGTTAATCGGTTAATCTCTACAACACCCCACCCCTCTCTATCCACGTGTGTCTTGTACCTAGGGTTTAGTGTCACAAACCAGTAAGACCAACCTTTCAGTCGGACTTGGTAATGCCGATGACCTTTTTGAACATATGTTCAGGGACAACTTGAACCTCCCATACCAAATAAGTAAATGGGCATGTACACTATTATGATTTGTCATGTGCGAACGAAATTTTCAAGCCTAATTTGTCAAAGAATGGAGATCTCCCCTGATCCATAAGGAGCAAACCCCACTCCCTGTTCCAGATTTCTTCAATAATCTTATCTGAATCTTCAGATAGTTTGCCCCAAATGCCACCATGTTATATATGTAGTCACAGCAACACCAACCATCCCTTGAAATTTCTCTTTGTTATGTGATGTAGAACGGCTGATATGTTCATCTCTTATAGTTGACCAGAGCTTGAACTGGAATGCTCATTGATCAGTAGATACAGCATTTGTGACTAAGCATAGATACTCTTCTTAATACGACAAGCTGCAGATACACCAACCAAGGACATACCAGCACCACAAGGCCTGACCTTGCTCTGGCTGTAAAATCATGGCTAAAATTGTGCAGAAAAGGAGGAGAAGCAGCAGCTGATACTCTGCAGATACTTTGGAACATAAGATGTAATCCATTTCAGCGTATGTAGCTGAGTTCCAAAACTAACAATTAACCAGTGAACCCAGGGAGTACATTTTCTAGCTAACGCCAAAGAAGTGAGACTGTCCCTATATTTTTGCTTAAATTTAACTGATTATTTAGTGACGAATTTGGTAGAAATCAATAAACCCCAAAGAATGCTAATGAACCTGAAAATGTCCATTGGACAAAAAATGCATACTTCTAGCCACTAGCTACAAGGTAGAGATCATACTTTTGTTTGCGGAGCAAATGCGCTGAGACAACCTGCAAATGAGCTCAAGTGCAAAAAAATTTAAATTACAAAAGATGCAGATCTTCTTTCAGATGCCATGACTCTTCCGGTGGAATGGTTTGCAATTTATGTGAGTATTGACAAGGCTGAGCAGCTTATTAAGAGTGTTATCTCTGAGGTATGCTAAGGGTATCACTTTGCAGTAATTCACTTTAGATGCATTTCTATCTGTGAAGTTACATCTCTAAGGTTCCATCAAATACATCTATTGCAGGTTGAGTTGGAGGTTCCCCTACCTTGATAGCCAAAGGTTTTGGGTCCAGACAGTCAGGTTCAGCGCAGTTTGAGAGTGGAGGCTTGCCATTATCCAGTTTCTTCTACCTCATCATGCATGTTCTCGGGCTCCCCCAACCTCGACCTTCCCGTCGAGCGGTGGTGCCCCTCTAATGGCCAGTTGAAGCGGCAACCCCAGGCTCGCTGCCGTCTAGATAGCGACCATGGTTGTAAGGAACTAGTAGTAACCTCTCTCGATCTATTAGTATCGCTCACAAATTCAGGATACAGACTCAGTTACAATCGCCAACACGAGCTACAGGGAATGAGGAACAAGAGGAACACGAAGATAGGTGCCGCCGCCGCCGCCGTTTCTGATCCACTAGATCCGTCGCTTCCTGGGGCCGCTGCCTTAAGTAGTTGGGGTAGCCCGTGGGAGTCACTGCGCCCACATCGGCCCAGTGACACGCGTGTTGGGCCGTCTGTCCCGGGTGGGCCTTGGGCTAGGTGGTGAGCTGGTTGAGCCACCCGTGCTGGTACCGGCCATGTCAGCACGCCCGCTGGAGAACTATGATGTAGGGGCGCTGACATCCCCCCTCCTTGCGAGGAGGCTTGTCTCCAAGCCTCTGCAGCCAGAAACCTGGCTTGGAGAGCCAACTTGTCTTCCCAGGTGTCTGGCAGGGCTGATGTGTCGGACCAACGAATGAGTACTTGCTCAATCATCGATCCATTCTTCCGTCGCCATCTCTGTTGTAAGACTGCAACAGGTACCGCCAGTATATCAGAATGAGTTGGTAGAGTAACAGAAGATGTCATACCCGGGGTGAGGCAGTGGCGCAATTGTGAAACGTGGAACACAGGGTGCACTTTGGAGTGCGCCGAGAGGTCCAGCTTGTAAGTGACCTCGTTGATCTTAGCAGTAATCTTGAAGGGGCCGAAGAACTTGAATGATAACTTGTGGTTGGCGTGACGAGCCACTGAAGTTTGAATGTATGGCTGTAATTTGAGGTACACCGAGTCCCCTACTGAGAATGTTCGAGGGGATCGTTTCTTGTCTGCCTGGGCTTTCATGTGCTGTCGCGCTCGATGAAGATGTTGCTGGAGCAGATCTTGCATGACTGCCCGCTCATCGAGCCATGCTTGCAAAGTAGGAACCGTGCATTCACTAGCTGCTGTGATTCCCCAATGCCTTGGTTCGTGGCCAAACATTGCTTTGAATGGTGACATACCTATGCTGGAGTGGAAAGAGGAGTTGTACCAGAATTGAGCTAATGGAATCCAGTGGCTCCAGCGTTGCGGGCATGCATGAACGAAGCAGCGAAGGTAGGTTTCCATGCACTGATTGACGCGCTCTGTTTGGCCATCCGTCTGAGGGTGGTTAGCGGTGCTCATTCTCAATTCTGTACCTGTATACTTGAACAGCTCTCTCCAGAACAGACTAGTGAACACTGGATCACGGTCAGAGACAATTGCGCTGGGAAATCCATGCACTCGGTAGATGTTGTGCATATAAAGCAGGGCCACTTTGGATGTGGTGTATGGATGTGCCAAAGGAATGAAATAGGCAAACTTAGTGCGCTTATCAACAATTACCCAGAGACAGTTGAACTTGCCAGATTGAGGAAGGTCGTCGACGAAATCCATAGAAATCATTTCCCAAGGCTGCTGTGGGATGGGCAAGGGTTCCAGTAGGCCCGGCGAGGCTGATCGGTCTGGCTTGGCTTGCTGACAAGTGGGACAGTAGCGCACGTGCTGCTGAACATGAATCTTCATCTTTGGCCACGCAAAGAGACGACGAACTTGCTGAAAGGTAGCTGGGAAGCCAGAGTGGCCACCCATCGGGCTGTCATGGAAAGCCGCCAGAATCTGCTGCTGCAGTGAAGTGGAACCTCCCAACCAAATGCGTCCCCTGAATCTCAAAATGCCATTCTGGAGAGTGAAACGGCCTTTTGGATCCTCACGTATGGCCAATTGCTCGAGCAGTTTTTGGGCTTGCGGGTTACAGTTGTAACTATTGATGACGTCCTGGAGCCAGCTGGGACGGCACGACGTGATTGTGAACAGCGTTGTTTGTGACTTGGCACGCGACAGTGCATCAGCCGTTGTGTTCTCTGTCCCTTTCTTGTACCTGATGATGTAGCAAAGGCCGAGCAGCTTGGTAAATGCCCGTTGCTGCCAAGGTGTGGTGAGACGCTGTTCCTCGAGATGGACTAGGCTCTTCTGGTCTGTGTGAATGATGAATTCGTTGTGCTGCAAGTACGGTCGCCATTGATCCACTGCGACTACAATAGCTAGGTACTCCTTCTCGTAGGTGGAGAGTCCTTGGTAGCGAGGGCTTAAACTTTTGCTCATGTACGCAATAGGGTGGCCCTCTTGCTGCAGTACTGCCCCAATCCCTCGCTCACACGCATCTGTTTCAATGACAAATGGCCGACTGAAGTCAGGCAGGGCCAGAACTGGTGCCGAAATGAGCTGCTGTTTGAGCAAGGTGAATGCTTGCTCTGCGTTATCAGTCCAGAAAACGGATTGCCCTTCTTCAACAAGTTGAACAGGGGACGTGCGATGATCCCGAAACCACGAACAAATCTGCGGTAATACCCTGCGAGACCCAGGAAACGACGCACTTCCTTGGCATCTTGGGGTACGGGCCACGCTTGCACTGCTTGGATCTTGCTCGGGTCCGTGGATACCCCTTGGTCACTGATCACGTGCCCGAGATATGCAAGTTGTTTTTGTCCGAACTCACATTTAGTTAGCTTCACTTTCCATTGATCGCGCTGCAGTAGCGTCAGTACTTGCTTGAGATGATCCAAGTGCTCTTCCCAAGTTTTGCTGAAGACCAGAATGTCATCAAAGAACAGGAGTACACAGTGATGCAGCAGAGGCTGAAATGTGTCTGTCATGGCCCCGATGAAGGTAGGTGGCCCTCCTGCGAGGCCGAACGACAGAACTTTGAACTTGTAGTGCCCCGTGTGCGTCTGGAAAGCTGTCTTGTACTCTTCCCCCTCTGCCAATCATATCTGATGATACCCCGCTCAGAGATCGAGCTTGGAGAACCAGCGTGCTCCATGCAGTTCATCCAATAACTCCTCGATAATAGGCACCGGGAATTTGCTAACACACGTCATTGCGTTGAGATGCCTATAGTCGACGCATAGGCACCAAGTGCCATCCTTCTTTTTGACCAAAATGACCGGAGACGAGAAACTGCTGGTGCTGCGTTGAATCACTCCTGAATTCAGCAACTCTTCGACCTGTCGTTCAATTTCTGACTTGAGTTCTGGCTTGTGCCTGTACGGGCATATATTCACTGGTTGAGCCCCTGGCATTAGAGGAATTTTATGGTCACAAACACGGCGCGGCGGCAGCCCCTCAGGGTCCCCAAACACATCTTTGAACTCCTCCAATAAGCGCTGCAAGTCTGGTGGTGTGCTTGGCTCAGTGGGGCATTCTTCGGAAATTGGGTAAAGGAGAACCATATGCAACAGAGAGCCTTGACGACACATGTTCTGTAGCTGAAGGCTGCTGATCAGATGACAGTCTGTAGTATTTGCCTCGTGGCCGAACAGACGAGCCGAACCTAGTGGAGTTGGAATTTGGATGACCTTGTTCTTCCAATCCACGGTCATCGGGCTATGCAACTCTAACCAATCCATGCCTAGGATGGCATCATAAGTGCCCAGAGGAAGTATCTTCATGTCGGTGACGAATTCTTGCCCTTGAGATGCCCATTTGCAAGCTGGCAGAACGACAGAACATGTGAGCTCGCCGCCGTCCGCTACGCGGACACGGCAGTGTTGTTGCAGGGGCACGACCCCGGACAGCTGTTGTGCCAAAGCTTGGTTGATGAAGGAGGTAGAACTGCCGCTGTCCACCAGCAACAGAACCTCGCGGCCTTGAATGGTTGCCAGCAGCTGGAAGGCCTTAGACGAGACTGTGCCATCGAGAGCTGACCATGATATGGCCATCACGGTGTTGCTCGGCCCTGCGCCCTCGCTTGGTGGTGGCGAAGAATCGACGCCGAAGAGTTCGAGCATCTCCTCGACGACATGTAACTGGACCGACGTTGGGCAAACATGGTCGTGGCCCCAACGCTCCCCGCACTTGAAGCACAGTCCACGGGCGCGCCTGTAGTCACGCAGCGCCTTGACTTTGCTGTTGTCGCCGCGCGCGGCATCCGTACCGCGGCGATCGGTTGCTGTCGAAGCATGGGATGCCATGTCTGTCCGCGTTGGTGGAGGCGGCAGTGGAAGAGCCACTCCCGCACGCGCAGGCAGCTCTTGCGAACGGCGCGTGGTGTACGCCGCACCATCGGCTACTTCCTCTTGCAGGAGCGCCAGCGCGCATGCCGTGTCCAGGTCCGGCGGCCTCTGAACCAAGACCACAGCACGGATGTCCTTCCGGAGTCCCTCGACAAAACGAGTGAGAAAATAGAACGGATGAATCGTGTCAGAATACGAACTAAGATGATTAATAATAGACTCAAACTGCTCAATGTAATCTGCAACTGTTGTGGTCTGCCGCACAGTATAAAACTGTCGGATCAGCGTTTGATGGCGATCGCGACCAAAACGCGTACACAACAGAGTGGTGAATGACTCCCAATCAAACTCTACGGGTCGCTTCTGGATGGATTGCAGCCAGATGGATGCGGAACCCGAAAAGTTCAGCGGAGCCATGGGTACCCAGAAAGAGGGAAGAATTCCAAACATGGTAAAATACTGCTCACAAAGGGTTTTCCACAGCTTGGGATTGTCCCCCGTGAACTGCGGAAATTGGATGGACGGATGCGCTTGACCCAGACCGCTGAGTAATTGACTCGCGTGGGCGAACGGAGAGAGAGCAGGGGGTGATGAGGGGGCATCGTACTGACCGTTTGCCGGGAGCGGCGGCGGCGTCTGGGTCGACGCCGCGGGCGGCCCCCGTGAGATGTTGAAGACGCCGTGGCCACCGGGCCCTTGAAGCAGAGAGGCCGCGCCAGAACCGGTCCCGGTGTGGGCACCAGTCATCGCAGGCGGTATGGCGTTTGGAGGAAGCGACTGGTTCGTCGCGGCCTCCGGTCGTGGTGGCGGAGCGCTCTGCAGGGCCGCCACCGCATCGGATAGATCGGCGACGCGCCGCTCGAGATCAGGACGCCACGCCACTAGATCATCGATCTTGGAGTTGGAGGCGTGGATTGCTGCGGTGTGCTCCTTGAGGGTCGTTTCCAGCCTCTCCAGGAAGGACTGGATGGATGGATCCATGGCCTTGAGGTGAGCTCGACCTTGGCGCAGAGATCGGGTCTCGATGAATTGAGCCAGACCGACACAGTGGAAGGGGGTGGGGATGGTCTCTGATACCAGATGTAAGGAACTAGTAGTAACCTCTCTCGATCTATTAGTATCGCTCACGAATTCAGGATACAGACTCAGTTACAATCGTGAACACAAGCTACAGGGAATGAGGAACAAGAGGAACACGAAGATAGGTGCCACCGCCGCCGCCGTTTCTGATCCACTGGATCCGTCGCTTCCTGGTGCCGCTGCCTTAAGTAGTTGGGGTAGATCGTGGGAGTCACTGCGCCCACATCGGCCCAGTGACACGCATGTTGGGCCGTCTGTCCCGGGCGGGCCTTGGGCTGGGTGGCGAGCTGGTTGAGCCACCCGTGCTGGTACCGGCCATGTCAGCACGCCCGCTGGAGAACTATGATGTAGGGGCGCTGACAATGGTTCCGCCCTTTAACCATCGCTGGCCTGACGTCCTCTCTAGGTTCAAGGAGGAGCGAGTAGGAGGACATGAAGTAGCACTCATATATTGTGTGTATCTTCCACTTTATGATTCCAAATCGGAATACCCTGCCAAGGTCAGTACTACTTTTTGTTGTTTCTTGTTATCAATATTCTTGTGTTGCTTCTAAAATGTCAATTACCAATTGTTCTCCATATATGTAGTCGTCCAGTTCTATGATATCATGTGCTAAGTTACAGTAAGTACATAAATATTCAGAAATAGTTCAATGCACAATTCAAGATTAATTTTTGCTTTTGGCTGTTTGGTGAAGTTGAACTAAAAACATAATTAGCATTTTTCTTCATGTGCTCATCATCAGCCTTTAATTCGGATGTTGTACTGACATGTAAACTTCTTTCAATAGCTGTGGTGTGTACAGATACTAATATATATCATCTCTCTTTTATTCCTTCTCTTTTATAGGTCAGCTTGGAGGTTAAAGTGATCTGTAAATCAAGCATACTAGCAAAAATACTGGCCAAGAAAGATGTCTTTTCTCCAGTCTTTAATTTAAATGTCACATTTAGACTTCCTGCCATAACAGTGTTGTGTAGTGATACTGATATGTATCCTCTCTTTCCTGCCTCCCTTTTTAGTTTTTTTGTGATATGTTTGGAGGCTAAAGTAATTTGTATATCATCGCTAGATCACTAACCCAGGAAGCTACATTGACTGATCAAACATGCTAATTACTGGACGGTCAATGACTGAATAAATATCACCAGTAATCTTAGCAACTCTCCAGAATAAAGGGGGACAACTTCTCTGTTCATATTCAGATACTGAAATGAAATTTTATGTTTGCATCGTTGCGAATTACTATGTACTACGCTTGGATGGTAAACCAGCCTCCAGCCTCCGGTAACTGGATATATACAAAAAATAGTCAAACTTCACCTCTTCCATTGCCAACAAATCTATGCCGGTATATGTAAATTTAACGGACAATGTATCTTGCATATATATTTACACAAATTCCTATCATTTTATTGTCAAAATAGATGGGCGCGGCAACGCGCGCCACCCATGATCTAGTGCCCACCGTGACAGTGCGGCGCGCTCGGCTGTGGCTCGAATCCATCGAAGATTAAGTCTCCGCGGATGTCGGCCGTGAAGTTCAAGCTTCCAAATCTGATCTGATGGCCAGGGGCATAGCTTTCAATCTGCTCCAGATGGCCAAGCAAATTGGCCCGCAGTGCAAAGCCGCCGAATACGAAGATCTGTCCAGGGAGAAAAGTCTCACCCTGGACCGCGTCGTTGTTGATGATCGAAGGAGCCATCGGGCCTATAGGTGACGACACAAAGGAACTCTCAATGAAAGCACCAATGTCGGTGTCAAAACCGGCGGATCTCGGGTAGGGGGTCCCGAATTGTGCGTCTAGGCGGATGGTAACAGGAGACAAGGGACACGATATTTTTACCCAGGTTCGGGCCCTCTCGATGGAGGTAAAACCCTACTCCTGCTTGATTGATATTGATGATATGGGTAGTACAAGAGTAGATCTACCACGAGATCAAGGAGGCTAAACCCTAGAAGCTAGCCTATAGTATGATTGTTGTTCGCCCTATGGACTAAAACCCTCCGGTTTATATAGATATCGGAGAGGGCTATGGTTACACAGAGTCGGTTACAATGGTAGGAGATCTACATATCCGTATTGCCAAGCTTGCCTTCCACGCCAAGGAAAGTCCCATCCGGACACGGGACGAAGTCTTCAATCTTGTATCTTCATAGTCTTGAAGTCCGGGCAATGATGATAGTTCGGCTATCCGGACACCCCCTAGTCCAGGACTCCCTCAGTCGGGATCTCCTGTAAAACCCCACCTTTCCTCCTGTTCGGAGCAGTAACATGTGATGATTGCTAGGTGTATAGGCTAATAACAAGTTGGACTCCCAAATGCAGGAGTTATTAGACACCAGCAAGATTCTTTTCTTGGTCAGAAACCAAGATATTAATTCGTGGATGTACTTGATAAACTTATGTAACACAAATAAAATTTCACTTGTCCTTGATAATACTAGCAAGGGTGTCAACCTACTTGGCCTTGCTAGTTGTGCAAGACAATTAAAACATAATGTGGTTGATAATACTTTTATTTTTGGAATAAAATATAATTAAAAAAATAATGTGTACATAGAAGTTGTTGCAGGTGATTGTTAAAGATGTGTCGGAATTCATAGGCCCACTAAGTGTATCTCTCCAAAACAATACGACAACTAACATAGTCATGTGAATAAGTGAATGATGAAATATCTGATGCTCATGCCAAATTATATGTGATGTGTTGATGTTATGTAGGTAGTACATCCGCAATTCTATAGACCGAGACCCTCCCTGCGTCTATAGCCAATAATCCCCTAGAAGGTCGAGACCAACCCTATACCTATCAAGCGTTAAGTGAACATAGATAAGTGGCTTAAGCAAGATGACATATTGTTGCTTGCATGACTCATTATAGTCCTCATACAAACATTTATCCTCACTAGTAGTAATACAATGCAAGACTTTTCCATTTTCTGTCACTGTGGTAGTTTACTTGTAAGATTAAACCTAACTATCAGACACCCTTCCACTAGTGATTGCCTATCTAAACTTGCCCATTGTAGACAGGCAATCAGAGAAAATTATGCATCCGAACGTAAAAAAAAAAACAATTCATCACATGACGTGATAGTAATATGAGCTCCTCTTGCCATTTTTCTAAGGTTATACTAGTAACTTGCTTGTGGTCAAATTGAACAACTGTAACATAAAAGGAGAGGAGGATTCTTAGTAACATTGTTATTTTGTCAAGATAACATATGTAAGTTGTTTAGTCAAGAAACTGATGGTAGGTTATAAAATAGCCACCCCACAATTGGGTTCTTGTTATATCATAAGTGAAGTTAATTTTCTTGATGATGATGATGATGTTGTTGTTGGATAGTTCACTTGGATGGGGAAACTTGTAGTACTCCCTCCGTCCAGGTGTGTAAGTCATCTTAGATTGTTCACCGTGACCAAAACAGAGGTGAAAACGAGATAACTTAATGTTTATTTGCTAATTAATAACATTGCATGCAATAAAGTAACCAATGCATGTCATGTTTGGTAGTCTCAAGCAGGGCCGGCCCTGGGGCATGGGCGACGGGGCGACGGCCCAAGGCCCTGGCGAGAGGGGGGGGGCATGATGAAGTATATACATATACTATAACCCAGCAAAAAGCAAAAAAAAATTACAAAAGAATTAAACAAAAGTAATAGGATGGGCTAGGTCGCTAGGAAGCCCAGATATAGCTAGCTAGCTAGCGAATAGCGACCGCTGATGGATACGCCGTGACTCACGCTCGTTTTTACCTTTCCTCGTCGCCCTCGCACGCCCGTTGCCGTCGGCCTTCTCGCTCGTCGCTCGGCGCCTTGCCCCTTGGCCCTTGCCGCGTCGCCGTCGCCTCGCCGGCTCGCCGTTGCCGCCACACAGCAGTCCGACAGGCAGGCAGCAGCCCGGCCATCCGGTACCGCGGCAATACGGCAATACGTATACGAGTACGCATCCAACTGGAAGTCAACAACATGCCTGGTCAACAGTACGCATCCATGTTTCCTGTCCATCCCCAAACCTGAATTTGACAATCTCACTAATCACTATCTTAGTAGTTTATTTATTCTTTATTTAGTACGTATGTATTCTAATCCAATCTATCAAATTTTTGTCATTCTATATAACATGTCTAGGGTTCCAATCATCCGATCTATAAATTCCTAATTCTTTGTATGCTCTTTTGATCTTTTTTTCATGATTTTAGGACATTAGCCTGGCATGTTACTTAAGAAGAAGCAATTGTCGGGCTATGTGCTGTATTGAGAAGGATATCTTGGACAATGTTGATCTTGATTGTGTCCTTAATGACTTCGCATCAAGAAATGGCCGAAGAAACTTTTTTTGAAGCACTGAAGTATTATTGTTGTCGATGGAGTCAGTCTAATTTCGTTCTTATTTGAGGTAATCATGTCATGTTAGTTTCATTTTGCGATCTTTTTAGTACCATTGTTTTTTATGGAGTCGGTTCAAATTTGGTTATTATTATTCTCGATGGAGTCATTTGAATTATTATAGTCATATTTTAAACTAAAGATGTGTGATTGAAAGTTACCTTTAATAAGTTATATATATAACATACGCATACATATATATTGTCTTAGGACTTAGGACGTAGGGGCCCATGTGGTCGAGTTCGCCTTGGGCCTCCCGAAATACAGGGCCGGCCCTGGTCTCAAGTCATTGAAAGCATGCACGTCCCACATCTCTTGTTGATTGATATGTCAAGAAACAAGAAACAAGGTGGGAATTAATATACCCACCTAAATGTTCTGGGATTATTTGATTTTCATAAGGTGACTTATACACCTAGACTGAGGGAGTAGTACAACATTCTTCCTCTGCTTGTATCGATCTCCACTTCTCAAGGGATTGCCCCTCGTACTTTAGCTGAATTATTTGCCTGCTCGCTTTCACATATTTTGGTTCCTTGCCAGCAGCAAACCTCCGGCACATGGCATCTTGGG
This sequence comes from Triticum dicoccoides, assembly GCF_002162155.2. Classification (NCBI taxonomy): domain Eukaryota; kingdom Viridiplantae; phylum Streptophyta; class Magnoliopsida; order Poales; family Poaceae; genus Triticum; species Triticum dicoccoides. Next base: position 644,248,107 of record NC_041389.1, read on the forward strand.
GCGAGACTTGAGTTATTTTTCCTGTACCTGAATCCATTACTACCTTCTTCTTCAGGTAATGTAGTGCAGAGTCTTGTCTCAGAAATGAACTACGTGTTCCCTAGGAGTGTGAGTGCAGATAGATTACAGATTCCAGCCATGGCTGGCTGGTTTTTGCTCCTTGGATGTGCCCTACTCGCCTACTCCTACGTAGTATTGCACTTGAGCTCTCAATTTCTGTTAATGCGTTGAGATGGCGATGAGACTGTTGGGGTCGTTGCCGGTGTGATCCAAGTATACCTGGGCATATCTCAGGCTGGGCCAAAAAAAAAGGCTGGTACTAAAATCCCAGGCCTGTGCCCGGCCCAGCCCGACTATCAGGCCTACAAAATTGGGCCCGAGCCCGAGAAAGCCCGACACAGCCCGATCAGCCTGGCCCGACTAACTAAAATCGCATTTTCTGCAAGCCCGAGCCCGGCCCGACCTGCCCGTCCGGCTCAGTTTTCAGAACTCAGGTCAAGACACACCGCGCGTGGACTTGTCTGTAAGAGAGTTCAGGCCAAGGCAGAGCACGTGAAACATGACCCACGCAACGTTGTGTAGGCAGGAGCTGCAAGCCGGCCGGGCACCTGTTGGACCGTCGTACCGCGGCGATGCGTAGGTGAGCTCTGAATTGCCGGAGCCGACGCCCTCACACCACCGTACCGTCCTTCTGCTGTGACAGTACACATATACCGGAGATGCTCGTAGGGATGAGATGTGCGCGCGTGTGTTCATAGGAACAAGTGTATGTGCATGTACATACGAGTCTCTGCGACCAAACTGTGTTAAAACTTAAAACAAGCAGCATTTCAAGTCCATTATTACAAGTTTTTGAAATTTCGATTGTAGCAACAAAACACGATATATTCAGGCAAGAAATTCGTCTACAACGCCCTCAAGGCCTTGAGGTGGACTACAAGAACATCACTGTGCTCGCCCCCATGCTCGCTCACTTCTTTTACATTCTTCCTCGCGAGGAGCTCAAGCCAATGGCCATGGCGGCGGAGGGTCTGGCCCTCGGGCAAGAAGAAAAGCAACGTTCGATTACACGGATCACAAATTGAACAAGTACCTGGTGCATGCATGCAGGCATACTTCAAACGACTGTGTCCCCCAGAGTGAAGAAATCAGAAGGCAACACAACAGGGTGGTTGATCCATGGAATGGAGAGAGATCTGTACCACAGAAGACGCATCTTACTTGTGCTGCACCCGATGTGAATGCCAACAAGGTAGCCATGCCTGTCGTTGAGCCTAGGCAGCAGCATGTAAAGTATGCCACCGTCGCGCTCTTGCCTCCAGACGGGAAACCTGGGTTCGGTCCTCGGCAGCCCCTTCTTCCGGAACGCATACAGCCGCCAGATGCTTTGCATTTTGAACTCCCTGAGTTTTTGCCACTTCTTAGTCTTCTTCTTGGACATGAGCTGTGTGAGGTCCAGAGTCCAAACCTTCACATTGGTGTGCCTGACACTGTTTTCTGATGGTTCGATGGCAACGAACCAGATGGTGGAGTCCCCGTCCAAGCCCATATTGCGGTGCACATGCGCCGCGTCCATTATGTCGGTGGGCATGCTGCACTCCTTGGGCAACGGGATATACTTGAAGTCCACGGGCTCTTCACCATTGAGCATATCACTGATGCTGCAATACAGGATACCTTGCTTGAGATCCACCCAGAAAGCATAGTCCTTGGACGAAAAGACCACGTGCACATCCAAGCGGTCGGAAATGGTAGGCCGACGGCTCTTGGCCACCCATGGATCCATGTCGTTCTGCGGAAGCGGCAGTGCCGGAGGCTTCATGTTGTCAGGCAGAGGCGGCAGTGACCACAGGCAGAGCGCATCCGGCTCGTGATTCAGGAAGGCCAGAGTGTAGCGGCCGTCGTCTGGGCGGCGCACCGGGAGAGGGCACGGCTTGCCGATGGTTAGGCAATCCGTAGCCGGGTACGGGATCATGAAGAGAGACGTGGTGGCAGAGTCGTAGACGAGGTAGTACGCCCGGAAAGGTCTGGGATCGTGGTTGGCGATGAACACCAGGCTGATGACCATGACATCCCCTTGCATGGAGAAGACGCGGCAGCCCATGTGGAGATTCCTTCCCCAGATGTCCGCCGTCCTGTCGTCGATCTCCGCGCTGACGAGGTCGAACGCCTGGTCGGACACGCGGACACACATCCGGGGGTAGCGCTCCGGGTCGTCGTCGTCGCCGCCGCGGACCAAGTAGAGCGAGACGCCCTCCAAGACGAGCGCGCCAGTCGGCCCGCAGCCGACGGCACTCCTCTTGCACTCCACGACTTCCAAGCCAAGCGATCCTGGGTCTTCCAGGAGGTCGTAGTTTTTCACCATGTCCATGATTATCAAGAACGGCCGGGAACGCGCCGCCTTGGTCGCCATGGCTTGCAGATCGATACGATTTTGTCTGGTTGGTTTTCGTTTATTTATGGCGCCCTCTAGTTTTTCTTACTTTCGTCTCAGATAGTCCGGGTACAGAGCATCGTATACATGGGTATATGTAGGAGCTAACCGACCTAGAAAGCAGACCCGAGTTTGAATTGAACTCCAAAACATACCCGGACACGCACACAGCATACACAGGCAATGCCTACACGCGTACGTACGTATTCTGTTTTGCGTGCTGCTTCAACCAAAAAAACATGATAGTTCGTGTCGGTGAGTCGAGGGACGGAAAGGAGGATCGGAGCTTTGATTTGGAAAACGTCTCATTGACCGGCCGTCCTTTATTTGTCATAAAAAAAAGAGAAATAAAGAATTGTTTCCTTGGTGGATGTGCACGTTAATTATTATTTTTAAACATCAGTACAGACACAAGCACTCATACGTACACGCATACACTCACCCCTATGAACACACACACGCACCCTATTCCTATGAGCACCTCCAAGAGACTGAGCCGACATGTCATCTTGAGATTTACTAAGTCACCGATAATGCGAACACCAGGACTTGAACCCTGGTGGGCCGGGAATAACACTGTTCCTCTAGCCGTCCAACCACAGGTTGGTTCGCTGCACGTTAATTTTGCTAAAAATAGAGATCGAGAGAGAAATAGACAGACAACAAATGAATAAAGGCATTTCTTTATTGATGATGATCTGTGCAATATATACCTCTTGAGGGAGCATGTCCACCAAACACAACGCGGCGGGAGGAAAGAGACATGATGGTTAATGATTACCAACTGCCTTCCTAATAAATCAAGGCTGGGATTTGAAGGCTGCTACCCAGTTAGTAGGGATGGTTTAAGTGGGGGTTTGGCCTTGTTTTGGTCAAAAGATGTTGATGTAACTCTCAATAATTTTTCAGACCAACACATCGATGTAATGGTTAAGAACACTGGGGGAGGCAATAAGGTGTGGCGGTTTACAGGGTTCTATGCTAAGGCTAGTCGAAGTGAACGCGCCGAGAGCTGGAATTTGTTTTGTTGGGTGAAATCTCGGAGCGATGCGCCATGGTTATGCGGTGGAGATTTTAATGAAATAATACATAATTCTGAGTACTTCGGAGCTCATGATCGCCTGGACTGGCAAATGGATGGATTCCGTGAGTGCCTTGATGATTGTGAATATTACAAGACCTTGGTTTTCAAGGAGTCCCATTCGCATGGGATACTATGCAACGGGGTGACTCGAGTGTGAAAGTTTGGTTGGATCGTTTCCTTGCGAACCCAGCGATGATGTGTTTATACTCGGGATCTTTCGTGAAGCATGTGCCTACACCTAAGTCTGATCATTGTATGCTCGCGGTGAAGATGAAGAGGGTAGCTATAGGCGAGGAGGGGCATAGGCAATGTTTCATGTATGAAGAAGCTTGGCAACAGGAGGAGACATATGATGTGGCAGTGTTATAGGGATGGCGCCAGGGTGCAGGTATGCAAGGCATAGATGATGCCCTCTCAGCACTAGTAAAAAACAGGGCATACGTTGGGGCCAGATAAGCCCATTAGTACCGGTTCAATCATGAACCGGTACCCATGGGTCCATTAGTCCCGGTTCGTGAGGCCAGGGGGCCTGCTAGGCCTCGTGGGGCCATTGGTCCCGGTTCGTCTGGCCCCTTTGGTCCCGGTTGGCGGCACGAACCGAGACCAATGGGCCTCGCTCCTAGCCCACTGCCATTGGTCCCGGTTGGTGGCCTGAACCGGTACCAAAGGATGGTCTTTAGGACCGGGCCAAGCCACAAACCGGGACCAATGAACCAGCCAGGGTAGAGTGCTTTTGTGTGTAAAGCATTAAAAGCAAAAGGAATTTTCATAAAATAAATAAATAAAGCAAATAAAGAAAAGAAAATAAATAAGTAGAAACAAAATAAATTAAATAAGTAAAAATAGAAAAAACTTTAATAACTAAGTAGTAACAAAATAAACTTTAATAATGTAGAATAAATAAACTATAATAAAATAAATAAAAATAGCAACAGTAAGTAGAAACAAAATAAAATAAATAAAGCAAAAAAAAAGAATTTTTATAAAATAAATAAAAGAAGCAAAAAAGAAAAGAAAATAAGTAACTAGAAACAAAATAAACTTTAATAAATAAGTAAAAAAATAAACTTTTATAAAACCTGTAGTATTATTGAAACTAAAATAATATAAAATTTATGCAACTAAAATTATCAAAGTATTTTCTGTTCAAAACAGTAAAAGAAAAAAGGATTTTCATAAAGAAAATTTTTGTTAGAAACTTTAATAGCACTAAAGAAACTAGTGATTCACACAAATTTCAAAAACTAGTGATCACAAATTTTTAAAAATTCAAATTTAAACTATTCAAATTGGAAAACAAATGGCACTAACAGAAAGTTTATAATTTTTATTACCTAAAAGCAAAAGGAACAAAAAGTAAAGCAACAAAGAAAAGAAAATAAATAATGCAAAAAACAGATTTTTTTTGGGAAAAATAAAAAATGCCACCTACTGGGCCACTACGGCCTGCATACGACTAGAAACCCAACCATGGGTCAGGATTCAGGCCCGTAGAAGGCACAGTAGGCCCATCAGGCATAGCAGTGACAATTAGGCCCGTAAGCCTGCAATCGAGAGGAGCTCGAGAGGGATGCAGCGGTAGGACTTATAAACCACTGCGCGCCCCTCTCAACTAGCGAGGTGGGACTAAAGTTCTGGCCACGAGCAGCACGAGCTTTGGTCCCGGTTGGTGGCACCAACCGGGACTAAAGGGGCGAATTGGTCCCGGTTGGTGCTACAAACCGGTACTAATGCCCCACTTTAGTCCCGGGTGGTGCCACCAACCGGGACCAAAGGCCTCTGCTTCCCGCCCTTTGGGCTGCTGAAAAGAGACCTTTGGTCCCGGATGGTAACGCCAACCGGGACTAAAGTAGCGCATTTGTCCCGGTTCTAGCCATCAACCGGGACCAATGCTTCGTCTATATAAACAGCGCTTGCGAAATTTTCGTTTTAGTTCCTCATTGTCCCGCCGCGCCCGTCGCCGTCGTCCTCTGCCCCGTCGCTCGCGCCCATCACCGTCGTCGCCCTGCCTCCGACGCCGTCCCGCGCCGCCACGACCCCGTTGCCCGCGCCCGTCGCCGACTCCGCCCTCTGCCCCGACCTCGCCGTCGCCGCCCTCTGCCCCGACCTCGTCATTGCCGCCCAGTGAGCCCTCCCTTCCCCCGCGCCTCCGCCCCTGCCTGCTATGCTTGTCGCCCTTTGCCACGCGCCGCCATCGCCGTCCTCTGCCGCGCGCCGCCGCCGCCGCCCCGGCCGGCCTGCTCTCTGTGGTGCATTGATGTATGATTTTTTTTTCATTGATGTATGTATATATGGATGTTGTATGTATATGTATATATATGCAGATGTATGTATGATCCATGGATATGTATGCATTGAAGGAAATATGCCCTAGAGGCAATAATAAAGTTATTATTTATTTCCTCATATCATGATAAATGTTTATTATTCATGCTATAATTGTATTAACCGGAAACATGATACATGTGGAATACATAGACAAACATAATGTCACTAGTATGCCTCTACTTGACTAGCTCATTAATCAAAGATGGTTATGTTTCCTAACCATAGACATGTGTTGTCATTTGATTAATGGGATCACATCATTAGGAGAATGATGTGATTGACTTGACCCATTCCGTTAGCCTAGCACTTGATCGTTTAGTATGTAGCTATTGCTTTCTTCATGACATATACAAAGTTCCTACAACTATGAGATTATGCAACTCCCGTTTACCGGAGGAACACTTTGTGTGCTACCAAATGTCACAACGTAACTGGGTGATTATAAAGGATCTCTACAGGTGTCTCCGAAGGTACATGTTGAGTTGGCGTATTTCGAGATTAGGTTCTGTCACTCCGATTGTCGGAGAGGTGTCTCTGGGCCCTCTCGGTAATGCACATCACTATAAGCCTTGCAAGCAATGTGGCCAATGAGTTGGTTACGGAATGATGCATTACGTAATGAGTAAAGAGACTTTCCAGTAACAAGATTGAACTAGGTATTGAGATACTGACGATCGAATCTCGGGCAAGTAACATACCGATGAAAAGGGAACAACGTATGTTGTTATGCGATTTGACCGATAAAGATCTTCATAGAATATGTAGGAGCCAATATGAGCATCCAGGTTCCGCTATTGGTTATTGACCGGAAATAATTCTAGGTCATGTCTACATAGTTCTCGAACCCGTAGGGTCCGCATGCTTAACGTTACGATGACAATTTTATTATGAGTTTATAAGTTTTGATGTACCGAAGGTTGTTCGGAGTCCCGGATGTGATCAAGGACATGACGAGGAGTCTCGAAATGGCCGATACATAAAGATTGATATATTGGACGACTATATCCGGACACCAGAAGTGTTCCGGGTGATTTCGGAGAAAACCGGAGTGCCGGAGGGTTACCGGAACCCCCCGGGAACTAATGGGCCTTGTTGGGCCCTAGTGGAGAGAGAGAGGGGCCGGCCAGGGCAAGAGGCTCGCCCCCTCCCCTTGAGTCCGAATAGGACAAGGAAGGAGGGGGGGGGGGCGGCACCCCCTTGCCTTCCCCCTCCTTCTTGGACTAGGAAAGGGAGGGGCAAACCTACTTGGAGTAGGTTTCCCCCTCCTAGGGCGCGCCACCCCCTTGGACGGCCCCCTCCTCCTCCCCCCTTTATATACGGAGGAGGGGGGCACCTCTAGACGCACAAGTTGATCTTCGTGATCGTTCCTTAGCCGTGTGCGGTGCCCCCCTCCACCATATTCCACCTCTGTCATATCGTAGCGGTGCTTAGGTGAAGCCCTGCGTCGGTAGAACATCATCACCGTCAACATGCCGTCGTGCTAACAGAACTCATCCCCGTAACCCTGCTGGATCGGAGTCCGGGGATCATCATCGAGCTGAACGTGTGCTGAACTCGGAGGTGCCGTACGTTCGGTACTTGGATCGGTCGGATCGTGAAGACGTACGACTGCATCAGCCGCATTGTCATAAACGCTTCCGCTTTCGGTCTACGAGGGTACGTGGACAACACTCTCCCCTCTTGTTGCTATACATCACCATGATCTTGCGTGTGCGTAAGAATTTTTTTGAAATTACTACGTTCACCAACAGTGGCATCCGAGCCAGGTTTTATACGTAGATGTCATATGCACGAGTAGAACACAAGTGAGTTGTGGGCGATACAAGTCATACTGCTTACCAGCATGTCATACTTTGGTTCAGCGGTATTGTGAGATGAAGCGGTCCGGACCGACATTATGCATACGCTTACGCGAGACTGGTTTCACCGTTACGAGCACTCGTGCTTAAAGGTGACTGGCGGGTGTCTGTCTCTCTCACTTTAGTTGAACCGAGTGTGGCTACGCCTGGTCCTTGCGAAGGTTAAAACAACACTAACTTGACGAACTATCGTTGTGGTTTTGATGCGTTGGTAAGAACGGTTCTTGCTCAGCCCGTAGCAGCCACGTAAATTTGCAACAACAAAGTAGAGGACGTCTAACTTGTTTTTGCAGGGCATGTTGTGATGTGATATGGTCAAGACGTGATGCTATATTTTATTGTATGAGATGATCATGTTTTGTAACCGAAGTTATCGGCAACTGGCAGGAGCCATATGGTTGTCGCTTTATTGTAGGAAATGCAAACGCCCTGTAATTGCTTTACTTTATCACTAAGCGGTAGCGATAGTCGTAGAAGCAATAGATGGCGTAACGATAACGATGCTACAATGGAGATCAAGGTGTCGCGCCGGTGATGATGGTGATCATGACGGTGCTTCGGAGATGGAGATCACAAGCACAAGATGATGATGGCCATATCATATCACTTATATTGATTGCATGTGATGTTTATCCTTCATGCATCTTATCTTGCTTTGATTGACGATAGCATTTTAAGATGATCTCTCACTCAATTATCAAGAAGTGTTCTCGCTGAGTATGCACTGTTGCGAAAGTTCTTCGTGCTGAGACACCACGTGATGATCGGGTGTGATAGGCTCTACGTTCAAATACAACGGGTGCAAAACAGTTGCACACGCGGAATACTCAGGTTAAACTTGACGAGCCTAGCATATACAGATATGGCCTCGGAACACGGAGACCGAAAGGTCGAACGTGAATCATATAGTAGATATGATCAACATAGTGATGTTCACCATTGAAACTACTCCATCTCACATGATGATCGGACATGGTTTAGTTGATTTGGATCACGTGATCACTTAGATGACTAGAGAGATGTCTGTCTAAGTGGGAGTTGTTAAGTAATATGATTAATTGAACTTAAATTTATCATGAACTTAGTACCTGATAGTATTTTTCTTGTCTATGTTTGATGTAGATAGATGGCTCGTGCTGTTGTTTCATTGAATTTTAATGCGTTCCTTGAGAAAGCTAAGTTGAAAGATGATGGTAGCAATTACACGGACTGCGTCCGTAACCTTAGGATTATCCTCATTGCTGCATAGAAGAATTGCGTCCTGGAAGCACCGCTGGGTGCCAGGCCTGCTGCAGATGCAACTGACGATGTTAAGAACGTTTGGCAGAGCAAAGCTGATGACTACTCGATAGTTCAGTGTGCCATGCTTTACGGTTTGGAACCGGGTCTTCAACGACGTTTTGAACGTCATGGAGCATATGAGATGTTCCAGGAGTTGAGGTTAATATTTCAAGCAAATGCCCGGATTGAGAGATATGAAGTCTCCAATAAGTTCTATAGCTGTAAGATGGAGGAGAATAGTTCTGTCAGTGAACACATACTCAAAATGTCTGGGTATAATAATCACTTGATTCAACTGGGAGTTAATCTTCCTGACGATAGTGTCATTGACAGAATTCTTCAATCACTGCCACCAAGCTACAAGAGCTTCGTGATGAGCTATAATATGCAAGGGATGGACAATACTATTCCCAAGCTCTTCGCAATGCTAAAGGCTGCGGAGGTAGAAATGAAGAAGGAGCATCAAGTGTTGATGGTCAATAAGACCACCAGTTTCAAGAAAAAGGGCAAAGGGAAGAAGAAGGGGAACTTCAAGAAGAACAACAAACAAGTTGCTGCTCAAGAGAAGAAACCCAAGTCTGGACCTAAGCCCGAGACTGAGTGCTTCTACTGCAAGCAGACTGGACACTGGAAGCAGAACTGCCCCAAGTATTTGGCGAATAAGAAGGATGGCAATGTGAAGAATGGTATATGTGATATACATGTTATTGATGTGTACCTTACTAATGCTCGCAGTAGTACCTGGGTATTTGATACTGGTTCTGTTGCTAATATTTGCAACTCGAAACAGGGACTACGGATTAAGCGAAGAATGGCTAAGGACGAGGTGACGATGTGCGTGGGAAACGGTTCCAAAGTCGATGTGATCGCGGTCGGCACGCTACCTCTACATCTACCATCGGGATTAGTTTTAGACCTAAATAATTGTTATTTGGTGCCAGCGTTGAGCATGAACATTATATCTGGATCTTGTTTGATGCGAGACGGTTATTCATTTAAATCAAAGAATAATGGTTGTTCTATTTATTTGAGTAATAGCTTTTATGGTCATGCACCCTTGAAGAGTGGTCTATTTTTATTGAATCTCGATAGTAGTGATACACATATTCATAATGTTGAAGCTAAAAGATGCAGAGTTGATAATGATAGTGCAACTTATTTGTGGCACTGCCGTTTAGGTCATATCAGTGTAAAGCGCATGAAGAAACTCCATACTGATGGACTTTTGGAATCACTTGATTATGAATCACTTGGTACTTGCAAACCGTGCCTCATGGGCAAGATGACTAAAACTCCGTTCTCCGGAACTATGGAGCGAGCAACTGATTTGTTGGAAATCATACATACTGATGTATGTGGTCCAATGAATACTGAGGCTCGCGGCAGGTATCGTTATTTTCTCACCTTCACAGATGATTTGAGCAGATATGGGGTATATCTACTTGATGAAATACAAGTCTGAAACATTTGAAAAGTTCAAAGAATTTCAGAGTGAAGTGGAAAATCATCGTAACAAGAAAATAAAATTTCTACGATCTGATCGTGGTGGAGAATATTTGAGTTACGAGTTTGGTTTACATTTGAAGCAATGCGGAATAGTTTCACAACTCACACCACCCGGAACACCACAATGAAATGGTGTGTCCGAACATCGTAATCGTACTTTACTGGATATGGTGCGATCTATGATGTCTCTTACTGATTTGCCGCTATCGTTTTGGGGTTATGCTTTAGAGACGACCGCATTCACGTTAAATAGGGCACCATCAAAATCCATTGAGACGCCGCCTTATGAACTGTGGTTTGGCAAGAAACCAAAGTTGTCGTTTCTTAAAGTTTGGGGCTGCGATGCTTATGTGAAGAAACTTTAACCAGATAAACTCGAACCCAAATCGGAGAAATGTGTCTTCATAGGATACCCAAAAGAGACTATTGGGTACACCTTCTATCACAGATCTGAGGGCAAGATTTTCATTGCTAAATTCGGATCCTTTCTAGAGAAGGAGTTTCTCTCGAAAGAAGTGAGTGGGAGGAAAGTAGAACTTGATGAGGTAACTATACCTGCTCCCTTATTGGAAAGTAGTTCATCACAAGAACCGGTTCCTGTGACAACTACACCAATTAGTGAGGAAGCTAATGATATTGATCATGAAACTTCAGATCAAGTTTCTACTGAACCTCGTAGGTCTACTAGAGTAAGATCCACACTAGAGTGGTACGGTAATCCTATTCTGGAAGTCATGTTACTTGACCATGGCGAACCTACGAACTATGAGGAAGCGATGATGAGCCCAAATTCCGCAAAATGGCTTGAAGCCATGAAATCTGAGATGGGATCCATGTATGAGAACAAAGTATGGACTTTGGTTGACTTGCCCGATGATCGGCAAGCCATTGAGAATAAATGGATCTTCAAGAAGAAGACTGACGCTGATGGTAATGTAACTATCTACAAAGCTCGACTTGTTGCGAAAGGTTTTTGACAAGTTCAAGGGGTTGATTACGATGAGACTTTCTCACCCGTAGCGATGCTTAAGTCTGTCCGAATCATGTTAGCAATTGCCGCATTTTATGATTATGAAATTTGGCAAATGGATGTCAAAACTGCATTCCTGAATGGATTTCTGGAAGAAGAGTTGTATATGATGCAACCAGAAAGTTTTGTCGATCCAAAAGGTGCTAACAAAGTGTGCAAGCTCCAGCGATCCATTTATGGACTGGTGCAAGCATCTCGGAGTTGGAATAAACGCTTTGATAGTGTGATCAAAGAATATGGTTTTATACAGACTTCTGGAGAAGCATGTATTTACAAGAAAGTGAGTGGGAGCTCTGTAGCATTTCTGATATTATATGTAGATGACATATTGTTAATTGGAAATGATATAGAATTTCTGGATAGCATAAAGGGATACCTGAATAAAAGTTTTTCAATGAAAGACCTCGGTGAAGCTGCTTACATATTGGGCATCAAGATCTATAGAGATAGATCAAGACGCTTAATTGGACTTTCACAAAGCACATACCTTGATAAAGTTTTCAAAAAGTTCAAAATGGATCAGGCAAAGAAAGGGTTCTTGCCTGTATTACAAGGTGTGAAATTGAGTCAGACTCAATGCCCGACCACAGCAGAAGATAGAGAGAAAATGAAAGATGTTCCCTATGCTTCAGCCATAGGCTCTATCATGTATGCAATGCTGTGTACCGGACCTGACGTATGCTTAGCAATAAGCTTGGCAGGTAGGTACCAAAGTAATCCAGGAGTGGATCACTAGACAGCGGTCAAGAACATCCTGAAATACCTGAAAAGGACTAAGGATATGTTTCTCGTTTATGGAGGTGACAAAGAGCTAGTCATAAATGGTTACGTCGATGCAAGCTTTGACACTGATCCGAACGATTCTAAATCGCAAACCGGATACATGATTTTATTAAACGGTGGAGCTGTAAGTTGGTGCAGTTCTAAACAAAGTGTCGTGGCGGGATCTACATGCGAAGCGGAGTACATAGCTACTTCGGAAACAGCAAATGAAGGAGTCTGGATGAAGGAGTTCATTTCCGATCTAGATGTGATACCTAGTGCATCGGGACCAATGAAGATCTTCTGTGACAATACTGGTGCAATTGCCTTGGCAAAGGAATCCAGATTTCACAAGAGGACCAAGCACATCAAGAGACGCTTCAATTCCATCCGGGACCAAGTCCAGGTGGGAGACATAGTGATTTGCAAGATACATATGGATCTGAATGTTGCAGACCCAATGACTAAGCCTCTTCCACGAGCAAAACATGATAAGCACCAAGACTCCATGGGTGTTAGAATCATTACAGTGTAATCTGGATTATTGACTCTAGTGCAAGTGGGAGACTGAAGGAAATATGCCCTAGAGGCAATAATAAAGTTATTATTTATTTCCTCATACAATGATAAATGTTTATTATTCATGCTATAATTGTATTAACCGGAAACATGATACATGTATGAATACATAGACAAACATAATGTCACTAGTATGCCTCTACTTGACTAGCTCATTAATCAAAGATGGTTATGTTTCCTAACCATAGACATGTGTTGTCATTTGATTAACGGGATCACATTATTAGGAGAATGATGTGATTGACTTGACCCATTCCGTTAGCCTAGCACTTGATCATTTAGTATGTTGCTATTGCTTTCTTCATGACTTATACAAAGTTCCTACAACTATGAGATTATGCAACTCCCGTTTACCGGAGGAAGACTTTGTGTGCTACCAAACGTCACAACATAACTGGGTGATTATAAAGGAGCTCTACAGGTGTCTCTGAAGGTACATGTTGAGTTGGCGTATTTCAAGATTAGGTTTTGTCACTCTGATTGTCGGAGAGGTATCTCTGGGCCCTCTCGGTAATGCACATCCCTATAAGCCTTGCAAGCAATGTGGCCAATGAGTTGGTTACGGAATGATGCATTACGTAACGAGTAAAGAGACTTGCCGGTAACGAGATTGAACTAGGTATTGAGATACCGACGATCGAATCTCGGGCAAGTAACATACATATGACAAAGGGAACAACGTATGTTGTTATGCGGTTTGACCGATAAAGATCTTCGTAGAATATGTAGGAGCCAATATGAGCATCTAGGTTCCGCTATTGTTTATTGACCGGAAACTGTTCTAGGTCATGTCTACATAGTTCTCGAACCCGTAGGGTCCGCACGCTTAACGTTACGATGACAATTTTATTATGAGTTTATAAGTTTTGATGTACCGAAGGTTGTTCGGAGTCCCGGATGTGATCAAGGACATGACGAGGAGTCTCGAAATGGTCGAGACATAAATATTGATATATTGGACGACTATATCCGGACACCGGAAGTGTTCCGGGTGATTCCGCAGAAAACCGGAGTGCCGGAGGGTTACCGGAACCCCCCCCGGGAACTAATGGGCCTTGTTGGGCCCTAGTGGAGAGAGAGAGGGGCCGGGCAGGGCAAGAGGCGCGCCCCCTCCCCTTGAGTCCGAATAGGACAAGGAAGGGGGGCGCCCCCCTTGACTTCCCCCTCTCCCACTCCTTCTTTCCTCCTCCTTCTTGGACTAGGAAAGGGAGGGGCAAACCTACTTGGAGTAGGTTTCCCCCACCTAGGGCGCGCCACCCCCTTGGCCGCACCCCTCTTCCTCCCTCCCTTTATATACGGAGGAGGGGGGCACCTCTAGACACACAAGTTGATCTTCGTGATCGTTCCTTAGCCGTGTGCGGTGCCCCCCTCCACCATATTCCACCTTGGTCATATCGTAGCGGTGCTTAGGCGAAGCCCTGCGTCGGTAGAATATCATCACCTTCACCACGCCGTCGTGCTGATAGAACTCATCCCCGTAACCCTGCTGGATCGGAGTCCGGGGATCAACATCGAGCCGAACATGTGCTGAACTCGGAGGTGCCGTATGTTCGGTACTTGCATCGGTCGGATCGTGAAGACGTACGACTACATCAACCGCATTGTCATAACGCTTCCGCTTTCAGTCTACGATGGTACGTGGACAACACTCTCCCCTCTCGTTGCTATACATCACCATGATCTTGCGTGTGCGTAGGATTTTTTTTGAAATTACTACGTTCCCCAACATGCATTGATGTATGATTTTTTTTGTTCATAGAACTTTTTTGTCAACTTATGTATGTATATATATATAGGAAAAAAATTGTGTTGCAAAAGTTACATTTAAGTTTAGTTGATTTAGTGCATTTTAGGTTATTAGTAAGTGCTTAGTAGTTGAACTAGTTGATTTAATAAAACTACTTTATTTTATTATAGAAGTAGTTTATTTTTAGTAAGTACTACTTTATTTATTTATAGTAAGTGCTTAGTAGTTGAACTAGTTGATTTAATAAAACTACTTTATTTTATTATAGAAGTTGTTTATTTTTAGTAAGTACTACTTTATTTTATTTATAGTAAGTGCTTAGTAGTTGAACTAGTTGATTTAGTAAAACTACTTTATTTTAATATAGAAGTAGTTTATTCTTAGCAAGAAAACTAATAGAACTAGTTTATTTTTTTAGTTCTTATTCCTGCATCGACGTTGACGATGCCTATCCCGCATCCTTGTCGTCGACTCGGCGGAGGAGCCTGCTTGATCAGAGGGGCCATGTCCGGGACTGGGCTCTGCCGGGCTGGTATTAGGAGGTGCTACCTTCCGGAGGGCGTAGGTTGGTGAGGAGCCAGTCCGTCGTTGACCCGATCCTTGTTTGGTGGCGGTCGCGTGGGCCAGTGACTGTGCCGAGGCTTCCCGACACCGTGGAGGTGGTACGTCACCGTGTCAGCGAGGAGGACGAGCACGTCCATCTCTACATGGTTGCGTTGGAGGGCAGGTTCGATACCTGGCAGGTTCTTCAGGGACCTCACTGGAGCTATGATCCTGTGACGGTTCCTTCTATTTGGGTGTCCACCGCCCGTGCCGATACCCGTCAGGCGCTACGGTTCTAGCTGTATTAGTGATCCTATATGTATGATACTATTCGAGGTGTATTAGTGATAATATTCGACGATGTACGGACGCAAGACATGATGTAGTTTTGCTTATAATTGAATGCATGCTAATTTGAATACTACTTTATTTTACGATTTGGTTTTGCTAAAATTGGAGAGCACTATGCAAGGTGAAAGTGCGTTATATCGACTAGAGGGGGGGGGGTGAATAGGCGATTTTTATGAATTCTTCACTGAGGAATTTGCCGGTGAGGAAATTCCTTACTGAAGAACTACTAGCAGCGGAATAAGTACTCAGAAGTAAGCATAACAGGATACAAGCATGGTCATCATGATGAAATGAAGCCTAGCACAGAGTACAGAAAGCGTAATCACAGGATAACACAAAATGAGGACAAACAGACTGAAGAAATTGAACTGAGGAATTTGAGAAAGTCTTCAGTCAAAGTCTTCAAGCACAGATATGAACAAATACACAACACAGTAATGAGGAAATGGAAGGGTTGAGGAAATAGAAACAGTTAGTTGGTGAAGACAATGATTTGGTAAACCAGTTCCAACTGCTGTCTCAGTTGTACGTCTGGTTGGAGCGGCTGAGTATTTAAACTCGAGGACACGCAGTCCCGGACACCCAGTCTCTGAGCCGCAACTCAGGACACCCAGTCCTCACCGTATTCTCCTTGAACTAAGACCACGCAGGCCTCGTCCAATCAATCGTGGTAAGTCTTCAGGTGACTTCCAAAACTTCACAGACTTGGTCACTCGGCAATCCACAATTCCTCTTGGATGCTCCAGACCTTGACGCCTAACCGTCTGGAAGAAGCACAGTCTTCAAAGGTAACAAGCGTCGGATCCACGCAGGATCAATTTCTTCAGTGATGCTCAATCACTTTGGGTTTGTGGGGGTTTGGTTTTGGGATTTTCCTCACTCGATGATTTTCGCTCAAAGTCCTCGGAGGATGGGTTGCTCTCAAATAACAAGTGTCAAGTTCTCTCGGAGCAGCCAACCAACTAGTGGTTGTAGGGGCGGCTATTTATAGCCTAGGGAGCAGCCCGACATGATAAGACATAAATGCCCTTCAATGATATGACCGTTAGGTGGATAAGATATTTTGGACAGCCGGCGCGCAGCACAGCAACGGTCGGATAGTTGACTCTCAAATTCCTCAGGGCTATCATGTTCCTCACTGTGTAGGCAATTCGCACTGGCGAATTCCTAACTCCTCAGTCAGAGCAAAGTCCTCAGTGACCAGAAGAACTCCGTCTCTGTCACTGAAGAAATTGACTGATCTGTATGAGATTTCCAATGGCTTCACTCGAAGGGATTGGTAGGTGTAGGATTTTGATTTGAGCATCACATGGAAATTTTTCATTAGTATTTCCTCGACCCCCTTTAACAGTACGGTGTTTCCTATGACTCAAGAAAGAGAAAATGAAACTACGAAAACAAAAGTCTTCACGCTTCATGTTCCTCAAGTGAATACCAAGTCTTCAAGGTCACACCAATTTCTTCACTTTCAAAGTCTTTAGAAAGTCTTCAGAATATCAAAGTCTTCAGTCGAAGAACTTCATTTTTAGGGGTCGACTTTCTCTGTAAATATCAAACTCCTCATAGACTTATAGACCTGTGTACACTCACAAACGCATCAGTCCCTTAACCTATAAGTCTTTAATACACCAAAATCACTAAGGGGCACTAGATGCACTTACAATCTCCCCCTTTTTGGTGATTGATGACAACATAGGTTAAGCTTTTAACGGGGATAAACATATGAA